>NW_027278839.1:180000-292819 GCF_046629955.1 Centroberyx affinis | reverse complement strand
TTTATGTCTTTAATTTGTATGATAAATGTCTTTTTTTTTCCTTTGAAAACATGAATACAGCTTCTAGGGATGAGTAGGCATCATTTTATTTTAGGCGGCTGTGAGCCAAAAAGGCTGAGAAACACTACTGTAGGCAACCATTTTATTTGAGTGCAGTATAAAAAGTCACGTATGCTACCAAAATAAAGGTTTCATTGGCCTCACATAAAACATTATCACATAACACAAAAACTGAGACGTTTTTAGTATTTTAATTCATTAGTATTTTAATTCCAAAATGATTAGTTCATGATCTACAAAATACAAATTCACAACCTCTCACAGTTGTGACTCCCTCCAGTTTCAGTTATCTGCATTTGCGTAAGTAGGGGTTAACACCACTTCTTCTTATGGCTGATCTAAATCACATTATTGAGAAACTCTCGAACTGAAGAACATGCACACAAACACACACACAGCCATTCTCTTACGTAGCATTGACTTTGTGGCTCATCTCATTCACACTCTAATCTTTATGTTTATTCAGTCTTGCTGATTGATCCCATCCTCTCATCTCATTTGACCTGGGGAAAAGGTACAGGGGAAACACTGAGAGAGGATCCTTTTGGTTGGTTGTGTCTTTCAGACCCAGCTAGTGGTAGGATTTCATTCTCAAAGTACCATACTGCCCCCTGGGGGACAGACACTATAAGGCAACATGACATGACAAGGGCTCCATCAACAGAGCAGGTATGGCACAGAGATAACGCTTCAGTATCTCACCATTACAATACTGAATCAAGGTCAAATCTCCATCGTGAGAAAATAACTTGCTACAGTCACAAAACATTTGGAGGATCCCCTCTGTTGGAACCATTTGTCATGAACATTTCTGTGTATAATTTTAGAATGTGTCAAAGTAAACAACATAATCCATGTATGTGTGCATGGTGTGTTTCTATGCAGTGTTTCTACACAGCAATGTACATTTTTGTCAGTGTTGGTGTGGGTTTTCATAAAGTGCCTTATAAAGCAGAGAAGCATCCTGAGTCATGAAGTCATGAAATGGTAACATTACAGTCAAGAGGTGCTATTTCACTGTATAGCAATTCTCGAATAGGCTTCATAAAGGGCTCAACAAAAAGCGTCTCTATTGAGAAAGCAGTAAGGGCTCAAGTGGTCACACAGCATTCCTTGTGAACAGACACTGAACCATTGTGCCACACGGCAAATATAATACGCCAAATGTACCTTCAGCAGGATTTCGACAGTCTGTTCTCACTGCTTCACTATTCAACCAACCTCTCTCCTTGCTTGAAAACACTAGATGAACAAGCTTGGTCCTCTTCTCCAATAGATTCAAGAATGAAATGATGAAAGAGGTTTGGAATGAAGCAAAGAGGAATCAAGTAAAAGCTATTGAAATGTAGCCCTATGTGTTAGTAGGCGATTTCCAGTTCTAAAATATTAATGTGGTGAAAAACAAGCAAAAACAAACAAATCAACACTGAGTAAAATTTGGGGTACACCACAACAGTTGGTCTTGACTGGCCGCAATGATTATTATGTAATTCCATAATAGTTCATTCAGTCTTGTTTTGGTAATGGCTTTTGGAGAAAGTGGTAGACAGGTAAGAATGGCACTGATGAAAATGCTACATTATATGCTTTGTAGGCAACAGTAAATTTTGTTAACCCTGCACTAAAGCATGAACACTGTCCCGGCTTACTATGGCACTAACAAACTGTTGGAGAGAAGGTCTATGGGGAACACTTTCCTGGCACAAACTTTAAGCATTACAGAGATTAAAATATAACAAGCCAGAAAATCTAATTCTGAATTAGTCACAGGCAACATTCACTCTGCCATCACCATGAAATCAGAATTCCTTGGGCCTCCTTTACTCAAAATCAACTCAATCTTAATACATCTCATCCTGTCCCTTACTTACCCAACATCATACTGTACATCTAGATTTATCTATACTACTGTATATCTATATTAAACATTTGATAAAGCTAACTTTATGCTTCCATTCTAACATGGGCAGGTCACTCTAAGGGTCCAATTAAGACTGTGGTTTCAAGCATGTGGTTTCTTATCATCATATTGATGATTAGACCATGGGACTCACTCTTACCAGAGGGTTAGGGCTGCTATGAATGTCCATAATTATGTAGCGTCCCGTTTCCATACAACAACTGATAAGACAGAGGTAGAGCGAAAGGAGTAGGAAAACGTGCACAAGCCCATACAATTTTAATTTACTTCCTTTCTTCCCTTCTTTCCTTGTGACTTATAAGAACAGAGGAGTGATGGGGAGTTGTGAACGGCAGTAGCAGCCAGTGGCGTGTCGGTTGACCTTGCAGGGGGGTTGAAGGGTTAAAAAGGGTGGCAGGTCATGGAGCATGCTCAGGAGATGATGCGGATGCCAAAGTTCTTCTTGAGCTGCTCCAGGAAGATGAAGGTGAGCACTGTGTGAGGAATCAACCGGATCCCTGCTGGGACGAGACCCTGCAACACCGTTTGAAGACTGGTTACTATTAGTAGTTAGCTTGTTGTCCAATTACATCTGTGGACTTAAAGGTGTTAAACCATTTAAAGATTTGGTCTGTTATTGCAGAACTTGTAATATAGTGGGAAAAGGTCCATTAATTGGCACAACTGTTTGAAATATACACTACCAGTCAAAAGTTTGGACTATGTTTTTCATTATCTTAAAGCCATTTTGATCTAAAGGCTTATGCTTAAATGCTTGAAATTTGTTTCTTAGACAAATATAAAGCGAAGCTGATGCCTATGTGTGGATTCCAAACTTTTGACTGGTAGTATATGCTGTGTAATTTAAATGGCTTAGCAGTTTGCCAGCTACATGCAGACCACTTACTACCACTGAAAAAAAAAGGCTTAAAGCCATTTCTCTGCCCAAAAATGATAATATCAAGGTTCCCTCTAAGACATGTTATTGAACAGTCCCTTTTCTGAAAGGGCAGTAAGGAAAGAGGACATACGATTAGTTGTTTAGGCCCTTCACAGTAAAGATATGATGGGGCAACCTTGACAGACCTTAAACGTCTTTGAGCCAGGATTAAAAGATTAGATAGGACAGGGGTCTTATCTTTGACTGCTGTTCTACAGCCAGAAAACAGCTCCAAGTGGTCAGGCAGAGTTAGCATCAAATCATAGTGACGCTTATGTACAGTGTGTGTGACTGGGTTCTAACCTTGTAAAATGCCAGGGGACCCAGCTTGGCAGTTTCTTGTAGGCAATGCATCACCCCCTGGAGACACACACACACACACACAAACACACACACACAAACACAGGGTTAGGGAGAAGAAACCAGAGAGGAATGAGAAGATACGAAGAAAAGAAGAGAGAAAGAGAAGGGAAACGGGGGATCCACTCACTGTGTACTCTCCCTTCGAGTTCATCAGCCTTGTCTTCATCACATCCAGAGGTTGACACAAGAATGTTGCACAGCCTCCCTACAGATAAACAAAGTTAATGTGTATTTGAGTGTGTGTGTTTGCGTGTGTGTGAGTGTGTGAGAGAGAGAGATAGAGAGAGAGAGAGATGGAGAGTTAAAGATTAACGATTAAATAAATCATAACAAACATTGCAAATCTAGGGCCCAATTGCAACCTTGACTTAAGCACCAAGCAGTAATTTTTTACTAAATGAATGATGATGGTGTGACTCCTGGTCACATGTATGCTTTCCATCCTGGTGACAGATGCTGTGACAGCAAGACAAAGTGTCAGGATGTTGTGGGAATTTCTCAGCTCTCTGTGCCCACTGCCTGCTGCTGTTCGTATTGGCGATAGGCAGACCCACCAAACGACATATAGGCCAGAAATTGACGCACAAAAATGCACAATCAAGAACAGATTGCACTGCAGGCTTAGAAAGGAGGAAAGGAAACATTCAATAAACACTTAATTGGTATGTGACACAGACCATAACAAGTGTTTGCACAAAGATATGGCTTGTCAATAAGTTAAGAAGTTTTCATTAAGAAAGTGCATTGTGGTATAAAACGTAACTATCAGTGATAGGTAAAACTGCAGAACAACTTAAATCATTATAGTATAAATTAAGTTTATATCCAATTAAATTCCCAAGGGCATGTTGCCAATTCAATCTTTGTGTGCTTTCATCCTAAACAAAGCTGAATTAAAAGTATTTAAAAGGCAGATGCAGAAAGATGAAAAGGAGAAAAGTCCATGGCCCATTTTCCACTTTACCCACACAATGCTGAGTGTACACATCAAGAGGTCCCGATCTGAATAGAAGGGCACATACGGTATGTACTGATCTGAATCCACAAAAGACCAATCTAACCAATGAGACAACCTGATACTCACAGCAATGAAGCTGGAAAGGAAATGTGTGAATATGTTGTCTCCCATCATGCCGGTTCCCAACACCAGTTGCTTGGCCTGGTCATAACACGCCAACTAAAAAGGTGGAAGAATATGGAGGAGAGCGAGGAAATTAGTGGCAAATTATGGCAAAAGGACCATCTGTTCTATCTGAAAATACAAATTCTATCACATGATGCTGGCCAGGGACCCTATTATTATCAACACAGCTTAGCTTGTTACAAAGGCTTTTGTAATGCACTTAACTGTTTGTTTTTTCAGACAACCACAAAGAGTTTTGTAAGCAATGTGTAACCTTGAGTGTTATGAGCTTCAGAAAAGCATGTAGGTTCTGTTGCTATTATCAGTCCATTTATAAAAGTAGACATATTCTACAATCACTGGATCAGTACAAGTGATTAATCAACCTCGCCAATGTTATGCATGAATCTGTATTTTGGTATTGTCCAGATCCAGTCCCTGCAATCGGGCATCTGATGAAAGGTCTTATGATGAATATAATTAATCCGATAAGACTAATGACTCTCTAGCTTTTGCATTATAGGTGTGGAATCAAGGTAGACTCTTCAAAATAATGAATGCTGTGGCATGTATTTATACAAATTATGTATACAAACATACTCTATCTGTAGCCTACAGTCAATCAATAATAATTGCTATGAAAGTTTGGGACTCAATTAATGTGAATAGTTGCACCAATACTGCAGTTTCACCGAGGTTAGACCTACAGTCTGAAACCAATTTCCTTTGGTTGTGCTTGCCAACACCGACTTTCTAAAAGTTAAGTAAAGCTAAGGCTGCAATGTACTAATCCATTATGTAATGTTTAAAGGGGACATTTTGAAAGAGTATGCTATTCATCTAGGAAATTGATTCAGCAATGATAAATTACATTTATATTCAATTATCTTATTGTAAGAGTTATCGATGGACTCTCAATTTCACACACCTTGTAACAAAATGACTATTAAATGTCTTGTTAATCATTAACAGAAAAATTAATGATAACACTTTACATTACAGTTCACTACTTAATGTTTAATTATGTAGTTAATTAATCACTGAATAGCCAATTGATATATTAGATAGTTCATAACTCATTAACATTATAATTACCAGTGGCTGCCAGAGAGGTAATGAATACATCACACACATACATCACATAATGATAAATTAAACTGTCAGTTAATGATGCTGTTCTTGATTAATTAATAAGTGCTTAAACACTTATCAGCATAAGCTATTGCTTAATAGTGACTATGAGGTAGTGAGTAGCTAACTGATATATCATTCAGTGAATTCATTAATCAATGATAAGCATCAACTAGTGAACCATAATGTAAGGTGTTACCACATGAATTTATCTTGTGTTTGTGTGATATAATACATAGAAAAGTGAAAAGGTAAAGAGAAAAACACTGCTCTTTACTGTCCTAAGAAAGCCTCAAGCTTTACAAAAATCTGCAGGAAATTTTAAAGGACATTTAAGTTGCAAAGCGTGTACCTGCAATACCAGTAAGGTTGCATGATGGTAAATTTCAGTGATCTAAATGATCTGCAGAGTTCAGACTATGAGCAGTGTGACTTGCCTGTCCCACAGTGACCAGCGCTCCCCTGCTGGAGGCCATGGTGGCTCCTGAGAACAGTTTCCTCACACCCTCTACAGGACAGGACAAAGGTTAGGGGTCAGACATGGAGACTGTGTACTGTGTCCTCTGCATGCAGTTACACATTCTGCTTGTGCGTTACCTTCTCTGAAGACTCTGAAGAGCCCATCAATGGCGTGTTTGTAGCTAGAAGAAACACACAAACACACATTAGCAGTTAACATGTGAAAGAGTTTTAGAATGCCTTGGCAAATTTCCAGTTTCCAGAGTTACAGCTACTCACTTTCTCCTCAGCTCTGGTGGCAGTTTGACATCATTCTGCATTCTGCAAGGAATCACAGTTCAGTTGACAATATTTAAAATGCAATATACCAATGAACCTGGATTTTAAAATGATCAAGGAGGACACATTCAAGTTAGAGACTTCTTTCCAATGCAGTCCTTGAGTGTAACACAATGTTAAGACACTGGCAGCAGTCGAGAGTTGAGAAATAAAATAAATGGCGCAACCAAGTTTTTGAAAGCTACACCTGTCAGAAGCATAATACATAAAATAAGTATAACAAGTATAGTGAGCATAATAATTTCATACATTACCCTAAAATAATGGCAATCAGTTATTCTAATGGTTCCCTTTTTAACAGCCATTTCCTGAGGCCTGTTTGATATTCGGTGGTACTTCATTCCAATCCTGTGGCCTCAAAAAAAAAAAAAGGAGTCTTGACTGGCCTTGATCCTGAACTGCTGCTTAGGTTTATCTCATCATGTGACCCTCCGATAGAGTAGTTGGGAGTCAAGTCAAATAATTACATTACCAAGGCAAAGTTGGGCAATTGTTATCTCAATTGGTAACCAGTTTATCTCTTGAGAGGGCCTCTTACTTATTTGCTCTCCCGGGCCAGGACCCAAAACTAGTTTTCATGATAAATCATCATCATTTTCATGATGTTTCATTAAAACATAATTTTAATTGTGTGTATGTTTAATTAGATGTTTAATTTTTACCTGACATTCACCATGTCTGCTGGCGTGCCAACAAAACCACCAGTGAAACCTGTTGGCAGAGACAAAAAAAACATTAGTGTGTGCACGTGTGAGAACCTGCGTGGGTGATATGTACTGTATATGTATATACAGTATGTGTGTGTGTGTGTGTTGTTGTGTGTGTGTGTGTGTGTGTGTGTTCCTACCTCCGAAGGCTCCCAGCAGGACCTTCTGGTAAAAGGGCATGGGGCCCTGGCTTGTGCTGCCCATCATGTCCCTCACTGTCTCATAGATGGCAAATCTGGTCAGGGAATAGGACATCTGTGGAGAGGAGAGGAGAGGAGAGGAGAGGAGAGGAGAGGAGAGGAGAGGAGAGGAGAGGAGAGGAGAGGAGAGGAGGATACATTAAGAGGTACAAATGACAATTTGAGGGGCAGACAGGTGTACAACATAAAACAAAACAAATAATGGACATAGAAATGATAGCGTAATTGGGATTAAATTGGGGTGTACAATGAAAAGAGGAAAGGAAGAGGAAGGTAAAAAAGATGAAGGAGTCCATTTGAGGGCTGAATCCTGTGTTCTCCTCACCATAATGTCACACTGTTGCTTCATTCAACCACCAGGAGGAGTCTATGGCTACACAACCCAGGAATTCAGACATAGTTTTGAGTATACAACGTCCCGGTCAGCTATGTCAGCTATATTGCATCTGACAAACTTTACCTTGCTCTCCTCTCTATTTTTATCATTTCTTAAAAAGGCATGGGGATACCATATATAACCTCAGACTTTGGGCTTACGCTATCCTGCTGCCACAAAAACACAATTGTAGTCAGGTGATAGCAAGAAAATCAATCACAAAGTCACTATTGCCTCCAGATCTTTGAAAGGATCAGTCATAATAACATGTTTCAACAGCCAACCAACCTGAGCCAACCAGTTTTGAATGTTCTTCTAATCTAATTAGAGTTACCAAAAGCTTATTCTGATGTCAACTGCCATGTCTTTTCCTCTAACCACACAAAGTGATAAACTTGGTTGTGGCAAGGGCGAATAATATTCAGCTCAAACTTAATTTAAGCAAGGGAACAGGCTGAGAGCCAAGCACTCGTTTTTGGTGGACCATGTGTAGAGGGAAGAAAGCAAAGTGTGAAAGTCAGTATCATTATAAAATCAATCAGTACAAAAGATATAATCTTATAATGATAGATGTGTGTATGAGATAATAATGAGAATAAAAAGGCATTTATTTTTCATAATTATAGACAGAGATACTGCAGCTGACTAAAGAGACCGCAGAGAGCCATCAGTGGACTAATGTTTATAGGAGAGATGGGATAACGATTAACATTAATGGTGCAACCACCAGACTGAAAGGATAAGCCATTTTATGTAATACTGACAGAAACTCACACAAACAGACACACACAATCACACACACACACACACACACAGGCACATGTACACATGCAAACACACACACACATACATACATACCTGTCTGCAGAGGGAGGCAGAAAGGCCACTGTAAAGAGCCAGCAGTCCGTCATTCTTCACCACATGAACGGCCATCCCCATCATCCTCATCTTCACCTCCTGCTGGGTCTGCAGGTGTACCTGAAAAGACACAGTCATGCATTAGCATTGTTACCATATTTATTAACATGCTGGACATTATAATAACATTGGACACATTTAACAATTGATTCATAAGCCTTGCAAGTCTACACACATTGGGAATACACCGTCCTGTCAGGGCTGAGAACTGACCCAGCAACCTTTTGGGTAAAAGGCATCCTCTCTACCGCTTGGCCTAGCTGCCACTTGAAATTCTTAAAGGTTAAAACACTACTAATAGTGTTTAGTGATATTCCTGGCAGCAACTGCATGATTACACACAAGTTGCAGCAGCTCGCAACTACAATGGGTGAACGGTGAGCCTGAAGGAATGGAGTAATGACTGTGTGACACAAGCGGTTGTCACACACTAACTCTCTACAGTGGGTGGACTGTAGTGTGTAGTGTAGTGTACCCTGAACACGCACGCACACACACACACACACACGCCTAAACATACACACACAAGTGCACAAGCAGCCTAAAGCATGGCCAACTAGCTGCTTTCTATGTATGTGTGTGTTGTCAGAGGAGCTCAGTATCTCTAGAACTGGGCTCTGTTCCAAGTCTGGCCTCCATTCAACCAATCAGGAGTGGCATGGCCTTTGCCCTCTGTTCTAGCCAACCAGTGTTTGAGCTGGAAGGCCAATGATCCCTTCAAACCACAGTATTTTTTCTCCCTCTCTCATCCTCTCATCACTAACCTAAAATAATGGCTGTTTGATTCAATTCAAAATTCGGGTGTCACAGCAGCAATGTACAGTACAGTAGCAGAACAGAGAGAAGGTAATACAAAAAAAATAGAATAAGAATAGTGCAGAAAGGGTCTAGGCAATATACATAACAATATAAATATAATACGATTAAAAAGTGTCTCAATGTCCAAAGTGTATGAGGGGTATTATCCAGTGTAATAAATTTAAATTAATACATTTTAAATTGATTTAAAATTGAGTCCGGGGATATCATTGACATGTACATTGGTTTTTATCCTCATTTCATTGTACCCGACTTGAGTGTTTTCATATCAATGCATGCATGACATTATGCTCTGCTTACTGTCAATCACCTGACACACACAGGCAGAAATGGAAGCCTGAAAATAATCCCTCAAAAACATGTTGTCTCGCAAACCTAATTGTCATATTCATGTCTTTCATTCACGTCTGTCATTTAGGGCTTCTTTACTAGCTGGGACAGCTGTTCATTTCAAGCTAGGTTTGACACTGTAAAGTTTCTATTAAAAAAAAAAAAAAAAGTAAATCTTAAAAAATTTAATTACATGTGGCAAGTATTGCAAAAGGATTTGAGGAAATGTTAACAATGTGTAGACAGAAGTAAATGGGCTATAACATGACACCAGTATTCTCCTTTAAGGCCTGAAAACAGGAACAACATAACATAGTCTTGCTTAAAGGAGTTGAGACACGACCACATTGAGCCATCAGCATGCAAGCACGCACGCACACACACACACACACACACACACACACACACACACACACACACACACACACACACACCCCCTAGTGACAAGGACCTGGGTGAAAGCTGTTCTTGTTATGTTAGGTCAGGTAGATCTTGTTTGGAAACACACCCAGATCAGATAAGGACAACAATAGGGTGACCAATCTAATTGGGGCAACAGAAATCTGAGTTAACAGGAAATCTATTAAACAAACATGAATATGCATTTCTCGTGGTGTGTGTGTGTGTGTGTGTGTTACGTCAAAACCCACTTCCCTGCTTTGGACCAAATTGCACTGCAGTTACTCTAAATTTAGATGCCCTGCAGTTAGATTTTATGGGAATGAGGTAAGTGTAGAACATTGTCAAGACATAACTTGCTCAGGTTTAAAGCTGTTGCTGCGAAATCACCATTTGTCTTGCAACAGAGCACAAGACTATCCACTCTCTAGAAAATAAGTAGTTAATTTGGAAAGGCCAAAGAAAGATCTACTGACTCCAAAGCCTTAATATCGGGATCATAATTAGTTGCCCGGGAGCACAAAGCTGAGCTCACTCGTTAGTTCACTGGTTAGTTCATTCATTGGTTTGTTCATTTGTGAATTGCTTTTTGCAATGCACAATGCTTAGGGAATTGGGGTTTGCACTCTTTAGGCCGTGCAGAGCCCTGGAGTTATGTTCACATTTTGCACACTCCTTGGCCATTGACTTCTAAAATGTTTTTTTTTTTGTGGGCCAGAGTCATGCATGGTCCCATGTGGCATCACGCCGCATCAAAGTTCAAATAAATTTAACTTTGAACCCCCCCGGTCGCTGACCTGCCAATGGCTTTACAGCAGGCAGTTGCAGTACACCTGCCATCTTTGTAATCTTATGATGATTTCCAAAATGGAGTAAATGTCAATCAGTCCTTCCCCTCAATTTAATAATCCCTACCATCAGAAAAAAAACAGTATCTCACATGATAAATTACATCACATTACATTATACGGTATTACAAAAATCAATCTGACAAAGTGTCTCTTGTGTTTCACTTGCTGTCTCTTAAGATGTATTGTGCAGGTTGTTACATGGAGTGTGCAGGTGGATACAAATTCTTCACTGGTTTTCATTTAGTGCCATTTAGTGTGCTGGAGAGGCTACAATATTTCGCTTTTCAACATGGCAAGCATAGCACAAGAGCCATGGTCTTTTGCTGAAATAAGAACGGCCCTTAAGAGCCCTGCATAACAGAAATACAGTGTGCGCTCATACACCATGCAGTACGGTAGAGGTCAAACAAACAGCTCAAGGTTGGTGCTCTGGTCATTCACATACCAAGATGTGATTTTCTACCTGTATAGTGGCTAAGTCGATGCATGAATTAAATATTTTGTTCAGCGATTCTTAGTTACAACAACACTGTGCTACCACAGCGCTTTGGTGTTAACAGGTGGAGTTCTTAAAGCCAACCTAGTTTCACTCACTCCAGTCATACACACCCCCACCCACCCCATGCCTCCACCCAAGCACCTAGAAAGCGCTAGCACACTTGACATATTTTGTCTGAAGCTGCTGCTGATGTGCACATGCCTGTGTGTATAGCTGTGTGTGTGTGTGTCCTTGTTACTGGTTGCCGTTGTGTACAATACAGCATGATGACTGAACCACAGCCCGAGGGGAGTAATGCAGCCACACTGAAAACAGCTACTACAACGCAGACTCAAGGTTAAGGCACTCGACTTATCTGTCCCGCACAGGCCAAGACATTTATAACCAAAGTCCATAACAGACCAACAGACACGACTTTGGTCAGCAACTGCAACATTTGTCTGTCCTAGTGAGTGAGTTGAGACGGGGTCACAGTCTAATGCTTCATACTAACTCTACTTTATGTGGCAGCTACCAAACATGGAACAAGTTACAGCAGAATTAAAGTACTCAGTTTTTGGAGATGTTCACTTTTCTGCCAGGTTAATCTTTCTGGTTGAAACATGTTGTTCCAAGCCACAGGATAACAAAGCTGAAGACCAGGATTAAGCACTTACATGCAGCGTAGTAATTACAGACTGTGTCTATATCATTACACACCACATGACTTCCTGAGGGCCATTTACTGGTATCAGGGTCATCCTGCAGTGTGTGGTGCAGTCCTCAGTCCCGACCCTATGGATTTAATGAGGTTATCTAGCAGCCGAGAAGTGGCATGCAAGTAAATCGAATGAGGATTTTCTTCCCATTCACGCTTTCTCATTTTGGCATTAGGTAGACCGACTGTGACTGTCCTGAAAAATGTAAATGAACAAAGTGATGTTTAGTCTAGTATGGGTTATATAATGATTTACTCCTGTTTACTCTGTGCAGTGCACTGAACCAAGAATGAACCATCCACAACCCCACTGGGTAATGGACACACACACACACACACACACACACACACACACACACACACACACACACACACACACACACACAGAGCTGCTGTCATGTGACAATACGGAAAGGAGAGAAGACCCTCTTTGGTCAGTGTGGTGCAATTACCATTTTATAAGTATATTTTTAACTTAAAAAAATATATACTATAATAGACCAGTGCATGGTTTCATTTGGCAACAACAAAGAATCCAACATCTATTTTCCATTTTCCTCCCATTCCTCCAAATTATGGACAAACAGCTGATATTGCATTCTGTTCACCAGTTTTCTCCTTCAGGGAGAGTAATAGAAAATTGAAACACTGAACCAGAACAAATACCACACACGCCAGAATAACTTCCCTATTGAGCTCTCCCCTGCACAACGTGGTATGTGGAAGCTAGCTGAGATTGCGTACGCCCTATATTTTGTCATCTTTGGACGGGGAAAGAAGTGAAAGTCGCTGTAAACATATAACAGTGATGCCAAAGGCGATGAAGGATATCAAGGTCACTAGGCTATAAGCTCACTGAATACCAAACCACACCAGAAGTCCTTAGTATAGGAATACTAGCCTATATCCTGAGTTAACTGCAGCACTGGCTTATGTGGCTCCTCTGTTCGGGAAACAGCTGGCAGCCTCATCCTCAGGCCTGCAGCCTCTAGACGTCGGGGGTTACAGTAGGCTAATATAATTCCCTGCATCTGTGCCACCACCACCACTCCCTCACCTTGATGAGATCCAGAGGATGCGTGCAGCAGGCGGCCCCGCACGACGCCAGCCCCCCGAAATACCACCGCGACATCCGTTTCTCCGTCATGGTGTCTTATCTCCTGAACCGTGCTCTCGACCCGATGTGACTTCCTCCCGATCCGCCTCAGCACGCAGCCTCTGCTCGGTGCCCTTCCTGGCCTGGAAACTAGCTCAGTCTGTGTAGTCTCTTGCGGTTTAAAGGATACGGATAGCCTCGTTAATCTTCAAACATTCCGACGACTGGCTGCGCCACGGACCGGGGGACTTTGGGTTCCAGCAGTAACGCGCACACGCGTACCGCATCATGTACGTGCACGCGTGTAGGCCTGCGGTGTGTAAAGGCTATGCACTGTTGTCTCTTGATCAACAACGCGCGATAGCAAGCAGTTGGCAGTGGGGAGTAGTGCAGCCAATTGCCACCGCGGACTGCGGAACTGCCTACCCGCGCTCTGGCCCGGTAGATCCAAAGGTCGACAGTGTGTGTTTGTGTGTGTGAATGCCGGTAAAGCTCTATTCCGCCACGTCTTTCCTCAGCTACTAGTCACATTCGCAGGGCAAACTCGCAATCCACACTTTCATCATTGTCAAACTCTCCTGGGGCTTTAAAGTGACACGCACCCCTCGTGCAGCTGTACAGAAATCCGTGAAGCTCATCCTGTCTCTTTAAGGGAAACGAAGTCAACATTCTCAAGCATGCAGAAAACTTCTGAGTCAATTAGTTACCTTGTAGCCCAACTGTGACAACGTGGTTTGTATACAATAATCTGAAACGTGTGTCTCCATCATGTGTAACGCTTTTCATGACAGGCACACTCGGGTCTGTATCGCTGCAGCACAGCAGCATGTCAGAGCATTTGCACTCAGTCGGGCAAGTGAGGCCCGTGTTTAAAGAATTAACCCTTTGCTTGTGAGCCACAAAACAAACAGGCACGATATAGGTTTGGTAGAAAAATGTATATGTGACTATATGTATTGAAGTATGTTCGCATTCAAACAATAGAGCATTTCCCTGGGTAAAACTTTATCATATGACAAACAAACTTGCTTGCTGCATTGTTTCCCAGCTCTTTGGTATGCAGTGTTGGACTTGTGCCAAGAAAAGCCAGCGCTGAGCAAAGCAAAGTTAACCACCAAATCAGAACCGTGGGCCGGTGTTCCGCGCAGTGCTGCCGCCGCCGCCGCCCTGCATAGTAGGATACTTTGTCAAGTACTATTTTTAAATAAACAAGTTCCTTCTCGGCTTCATTTTGATATGCACGCAGGCTAAGCTTGTTTCTTGTTTTCTTACTTTTTCTGTGTTCAAAGCAAGTCACAAGGCTGCCTGAAACAAAACAGGCACCGAGGTAAAGGTTTTAGACGCTAGTACAGATGCTGAAATGCTATTTTCAAGCAAAACACATGTATTGCTTGTCAGCCTATCATATCAACTATGAAAAAAAGTTATTCCTCTTTTCTGCATATCTGTATCCCCAGACATGCCATCCACAGGTTAGTGCTAGATAAATTGATTTGATATTATATGAACTAACTCAGTAAAATCTTTGAAATTATTGTATGTTAGGGTAAAAATAGTTGATTTTAATCACCTTTTCCTGTTGCATTTTCTCTCCTTGCCTCTCACATGCAATACATTGAAGACAAGTTCATTATGATCATTGTGGTAACTCTCAAAAGGTTATAGGCCATTTCAAATAGGCCGACCCAATGTAATGTATTGTTGCTGAGGGTGTGCTGTATGCTACTGTGAGCTGAAATTTCAAACAGTCAGTCAGGTGTTTACCCTCCAACACCCCTGGACCCAAATAAGCATATTTATGAGCAAATGCTCATTAATATGCTTGATTGGGTTCTTGCTGTGTTAGATTTGGTTAGATCTGTATAATGTATTCTAGTTTGTTCCTTTATATAGCCCTTTATCACAAGAATGTCTCAAACAGCTACAGAGAATGAGCCTAACTAGGTCTAACTGAACATCTAAACAATGCCCAACTTAAGCCATAGTAGCCTACTGTTACAATACATTGTGGTGTCTCAACAACTGAAGCAAAGGACAACTGCAATTGGATTTGGAGGTTTGTTTTTCAATCATGTAGACACACACACACACACACACACAGAGAGAGAGAGAGAGAGAGAGAGAGAGAGACAAGGAAACAACAAAACAGTCTGTACCCTTTAAAACTGCTAGTGGATGCAACATGAGCTTCTAAAAGCAGGAACTTGGGCACAGTCCAAAGAACAGCAGATGGGTGCAGTAAATGGGTGCCATTACTGTAGGGCTACACCCTCAGCGTCATTGTTTGGTGCAAACCTACTACCACACCAAAACAAATCTGAAGCCATAACTGATCGTCTACACTACACCTATGCTCCATTTCCACACACATGAGAAAAGCCTCTGTCTTCTGCCCCTGCCTCCTCCTGGTGCTTTGCCCTTAAAAAGAACACAAAACCTGCAGCTATACTTCAGTGTTGTGCTGAGTTAGCAGCATGCAGGGAAGGCTGCATGAGAAACTGTTGGAAATCAGACTCTTTTCTTTGGCTGACTGTTGAGATAAAGCTATGCTGTGTCAGTTTCTGTGGCAATGCCCCTCTCCCCCAGGTTTTTTTTCTCTTGGATCCTGTTCTAATCTCCCACACTGATGCAGATCTGAAAAGTCTGGATTGCTTTGAGTGCAAAGCAATAGCAGTTCAGCCTCTGGGAAAGATAAGATAAACATGCACTAGCATGTCCGACTCTGAAATTTATGTAAATAATAGCGTAGGATAGGACTCAGGTGAAAGTGTATGTGTCTTTGTGTGTTTCAGGGTGGTAGTGTTAGTGTTTGTGTGTTTGTGTGTGTGTGTGTGTGTGTGTGTGTAGGGTGTCCTGTGTGAAAGAGCACATCGTTTACTTGGTGTCTACTGACCCCAAGTGGATTATGTCAGTACTGACACTGTCACCACTCATACAGGTTAAATCATATTTTTAAAGAGAGGCCTGATGTGCAGTCTGTGGTGATTTGATTGTGCCAAAGAAAGACAGACAGTGCAGTGGAAGTTTTATATGCTGCTTGGAATGTCTTTCACTTTACTCCTATTATTTTTTCCCCTGAGGTCAGATGAGTGTTGACATAACTATTGAATAAAGCTAGCAATGTCTGAGAGGAATGCATGAAAAAGCATAATATCCATTACACAGAGGTATGAGAATTAATCTTTATGGCTGAATTTGTCAGGAGGAGATTGGATGGGATAAGATTGGGTGAGATATCTATGGGATATCTATGATGACCTTGATCAAAATAAGCTAAATTGAGGCTGCGTGATGAGGAAGAAGAGAATTTGTCTTGCCAAATTGCACTATTGCAGGCTATTGTCATCAGAGTCACCATAATAAATCATGTCTTCTCATGAGCAGCTCAGTGGGATAGACTCTCACAGTGGCACGTGGTACAACAATCCTCTTTGGTCTGTCATTTTCTTGCTCTCTGTATTGAGTGCAATTTCCTGATGAAAAAACTCAGCTGTTTTTGTCCCCCATATTCAGACAATGTTTCATGACACTGTGATTAAGGCAAGCAATTACAAATGTTGTAAAATGTCCAAAATTCATGGCCATCAAAATGGGGAAATTAACCAGTTTTTTTTTTTAAACATGTTTCTACAGAACACAGACAGAGGATTCTACATATAAACTTGCAATCCACCCCATGACAGGAGATCATATGTAGTGTTTAGAAGACAAACAGTTGCAGAAGAAAGCAAACAAACACATAGTTTTATTGTGCATAAAGCAAGATACATTAAACAAAGGCAAAAGTTATTTGCAAAAAAGAAAAGGCAACACTTTATTTGGATAGTCCAATGTTTATATAATAGTATCAGGTGACAAAAAGTACATCAACAAAGTGGCACTTGCTTATTTGTTGCATCTCTCCACACTGTCTAACCCTAACCATGACCCCATTTTTTAACCCTAACCCAGATATTGAATATTTATTTTTCACACGATCGTGAGAATCAGTAGACTTTTAGCCTATTATAGTCACTGAGTATCAGCATTGGACTATCAAAATACAAGGGCAAAGATTAAAATGGGGTTGCTCAGATTAGCGATAGATTAAATATTAGTCAAAATAAACTAGCAATACTACTACTACAAGTAATAAAAAAAAAAAATAATAACTCTATATTACAGCCTAGATATTGATACTATTTTGAAAACATACATTATATAGGTCTGTGTCCAAAGTGCAGTCCCAAAACACATGCAGATCTGTACCAAGAGCACCATGTGAGCAAACCATGGCATAATAAGACTTTTGAATGTGTTTATGGTTTTTCCATTGGTGGGATAGTTTTTTGAAGCTGGTTTGCTCACCTGAGGCTCTTGGCTCCACAATGATGTCACAGGAAGGGGGGCAGTGCCAAAAGAATCAAGTGGGTATAAAAATCTCTCTATATATTGGAAAATGCCAGTAAAGTAAAAGAAACCCCAAAGACAGAATGCATATGGAAAAAAATAGAAAAAATAACTAAAAGAAGTGTGGACAGTGTATAAAATGAAAGAAGCCGGGGAACCACAGAAAACTCCAAATAAATACACAAATTTCATACAAAGTAAATACAAACATTCCTCCCCCTGCCCACACAAATTGTCTGTGAATACACCAAAATACACAGATATACATATGTACATTGGCCTTCTGTACACAGACTGCCCACACTAGGGCTAATTGCACACACACACACACACACACACACACACACACACACACACACACACACACACACACACACACACACACACACACACACATAAACGTATGCAAGCAGAGGCAGAGTGGAATCTGTGAAATGTCAGTTACACACATTAGTAAACATGGCTATGAGCTCATCCCACAATTCATTTCAACACCCACTCCATCACAAGTTTATTGGACATTCTATTAGAAAACACTCTTCAAACTTTGACTTTACCATAAAAAAAGTAGAACTTACACTTTTTTTGTGTTAAGCGATTAAGGGTAACATAATGATTGCTGTTATTGTAATCATTCATCTAAAAAAAAGCTTACTGAAACCCACTTTATAATTTAAATAACCATAAAGTAACAGGATAACCAATATGACACAACAGAGGCTTACATCCCAGAAGAGATTTTGACCTTGTGATTTAAACAAGCTTCTCTAACTAGGTTCCCAATGTTTGTGTGCACCTCACAAGTCCAATTAAGTCCATGATGTATGCTCATGTACTCGACTATGTGCGGCTCACATCTCACACAAAGGCCTTCTCATCTCATACAAAAGCTTTCTCCTGCTGTTTCGCCCCTCCCGCTGCCACTGCGTGTGGGTTGTCCTTCACTGCTCCTCCAAAAATAGGCATCGCGCTTCCTCCCGGTGGGGCAGAGCCAAGGTGCAGCAGAGCCCCTCCCACCAGCAGCAGCACGCTGGCCCCCCAGCCCAGGTACAGTGCTGGTCCCAGCTCTCTCTTTAATGGCGCTGCAACATTTGGATCGTAGAAGTCTTTGATTATTGCGTAGGCAGTCCAGCAGATGGGTAACAAGTAGGCCAGGCCAGCCACGAGGAAGAGCACCCCGGCTATCTTAGCCAGCCGAGCCTTGGAGACCTGGTTGCCGTCCCCCATGCAGTGAGTGCACTTGGCCCCGGCGACCCCAAGTATGAGCGCCAGAAGGCAGAGGAGCAGGGAGAGAACAGTGAGGCCCCGGGCGGCCTGGGCAGAGGAGGGCAGGGCCAGGGTGGAGTCGTAGGTCTTACACTGGATGTGGCCTGTGGTCTGGGACAGACAGTTCATCCACAGTCCCTCCCACAGCACCTGAGCGATTACCAGCTCTCCACCTACGAAGGCGGACACGCGCCACAGAGGAGCCGCGCACACCAGCGCTCCGCCCACCCAGCCCAGCACAGCCAACACCAGGCCCAGCAGCTGAAGACCTGTCGATGCCATGGTCACAGAACAAGCTCTGAAAGTTTTGGATCTCAAAGTCTGGGGAAGTTCCTTAGAAAATCTATGCCCGATTTTTTACTTGTCTTTTTCACCAGGAAGTCACAGAGAGTTGAGTTTTGAAATGTGAAATTCTTGAAGACTATACAATTAAGACACTACTCCTCCACACAGTATATCCTCAGTCATTCACTCCCTAGTAGAATGTCCAGTAGAGTGTTATTAGAGAGTAATTCTTGGATGAATCCCCTTCCTCTTCTCAGTATCCTTTCTTGGTTAACACATCAGAATGTACTGTAAAGATGACATAGCACATTATAGTAGCATAATAGCACATTTTAAATTGACATGAACATTATGCACTCACTCATTTAGACTTAAACTAATTAGCTTTTGGTATTACATTTGAAATAATCAGAAAGATAATTTGTACAAAGTAGTACAATACAAAACAGTGCAATATAATAAGAAACAAAGAAAAGGCGAGATCACAGAAACGTGGTCCAGCTGGACCCATTATGATTCTTTATGGATGCTCTGGACTTGAACAGGTCCAACAAAAATCCAATTATATAAAACGTACTTACTTTCTAACCAGTAAGCAGATGATGAGATGTCCACAAGCCGTGTTTTGATGGTCCTCAGTGTGTTTCTTGGTGGTAAAGCAGTGTGATGGTGAGAAGTTACCCTCTTTCTTCCACTATGACTGGCCAGCCTGTCTCTCTGGAACTCATACACAGGGAGTGGGAGGGCAGCAATGTGCAATACTGCATGCTAAACACACACACACGCACAAGCAGTTATGCAAAAAACTGACAGCACAAGGACACTTTGTTACAGACATTGCTGATAGACAAGGCATTAACAACTGCAGTTTTATGTTTGTGTTTTTGTGCGTGTGTGTGTGCGCGCACGCGCATTACTGCAGATCTATCATGGTACATAACACTAGCTAATCTAAATGAAAGGTTTCATTGTGTGTTTGTGTGTGTGTGTGTGTGTGTGTGTGTGTGTGTGTGTGTGTGTGTGTGTGTGTTGTTGAGGAGTTAATTTTTTTGTTGCGCAAAGGCTTAAAACTTTGATTCCATCATCTTATTACTGAGCATAATACACCTTTGATTTCAGTTTATACAGTGCTAAACCTGCATTTAGTGGGTAGTGACAGAGAATTGGAAAAGGTAAAGGAATGAGGAAAAAAACGAGAACATTATATATGTTACAAAGCTATCCATGTCTTTGAAAGGAAAGTACAGGTGAATATGAGGATTCCTTGTGTTGAAATTAGAGGTCATGTAGAGTGGACTAGTTTTCCACTCCCCATTCCCTCTTGTCTCTGTTCCGTGTTTCATTTTGTGTGTCTTTCAGGTCCCAGTCCAGTTCTAGTCCATGCTCCAGCTGTTCATGTCAGCTTACTCACCTTCCTGCCTCCTGCATCACCTGTCTCCACCCTTCTCACATTAGTTCTGTAGTGTGTATATATACCAATCCATTTCCGTTGTTCTCTGCCAGATCGTCTAGTGGTTTTTCCTAGTCAGTTCCAGCTCTTTTTCTGTCTGCCTCTTTTTGTGCTATCCCGGTTTTGACCTCCTGCCTGTTTGTGTTACGAGACTGCCCGCCGATAAAACATCTTTGGACTTTATTCCCGAGCTCTGTCTGTGTCTGCGTGTGAGTCCTCTCAGATCCGTGACGGTGAGAGAGAAAGAATGGCAAAGGCAAAGAGAGAACAGAGAGCTTGAACATATACCATGTGAATGTTCGGGTTACGGGTTACTGCTTTCTCTCAGTCTACAATATTATTTGAGCATCATTTCCGTTTTTCTCCTCAGATAAGGGACTAACTGCTGTGTGTGTGTGTGTGTGTGTGTGTGTGTGTGTGTGTGTGTGCGCGCGACCATCACGTGTGGAACTGTGCAACACATTTTCTTGTAAAAACCTGAACTGCTTTTTGAGCTTTTAATATTAGTGTTGAATAAACTGTCAACTTTGTTCTTGTCTACTGACCAGAACTGACCCGGCCTTTCTTTTGACTCTGCTCCTCTTGTCAAGAAGGGAGTCTGTGAGTTTCGGTTTCCTGGAATCACCGGGAAGGGACGGAGAGGGGTTTTCGCTTTAGTGCTTTCTGAATGAGGAATTTCTTTCAATCCGTCATTTTTCTCTTCAGATAACGGACTAACGTGGTCAACCCACCAGACTGATTTGAGATGGCTCTGAATATGAGTAAGTAAAGTCTGACTGCATTGCATCTAGAAATTGTATAGCGGCAACATTACTGTGTTACTGATTCTAAGCTATTCACCTCTTCAAATATCATTTATCCGTGTGGACAACTTTACCATTTGTTTTTTAATCAAATGTGAAATGCGAAAAATCAGGCGCAATCTTCGTTTAACATCCAAGACAGGAACACCGGCATCGAAAGAAGTGATCCCCGCTAGTCGATCATTTCAAGCTTCTACATTTTATTACTTTGGTTTTGATCTTTTTGGTTATATATAGCCAAGCAGTAAATGCATTATTACGTGTTTGAGCGATGCAGCTGTAGGCCTAAATATGCAACAGAGAAGTCCATAGGCTATGTACAAAATGCTTTATTTTTGTCATATACCGCAGAAGATGCTGTCTACGTCTACTACTTTTATGTTTTACACCCTATGTAGCCTAATTTTATCTTAGAAGAACCATTAGACGTCTTTTAAGCGGATATACGTAGGCTACACTTGTTCCGTGAGTCTTTGTTTGCATCAATGGCACTCGTACGATGAGCACTAAACTAATCAAATTAACAAAGATTTAATGGATGTCTGATCTACACTTGATATAGCAAGCTGTTTAACCACCGGTTGTTTCAGTGATCATAGTAGCTACATGGTTCAAAGCAATTCTAAGCTGCTCTATCGTTATACTTCATGGCATCCAGTAGGTGCCATCATTACACCATGGTTAATCTACAACATACTTAATGTCTAATACAATTTTAATTGCCATTTAACTGCCATTGGGTGTGACATACATTTCCACCCCAGTCCTCAAGCTCTTTCCTATTTCTGTTCCATGGGTGTTTAATATGGAAGTTACTTATGTTGTTGACAACATACAGTAGGTTATGTGTTTCCTGACTGCAAAAATGTGATGCAAATAAGTAGCCTAGCCTATGCCCAATCTCTGCTAAGCAAATGTGTGAAACTGAGATTACTCTGTCACCTGTTATAACATGTGACAAGTCTCAGCCTTGGTATTTCAACAATGTGTTCACATCTATGTCCACTCCCATGCAAATGTGTTTTTGTGTAAGAGGGAGAGAGAGAGAGAGAGAAATAGAATGGAATAGAAAGTGAAGAAAATCAGTTTTACTGATTCTGTGATTCAAAATATCCTCTGACCAGTGTTTTACTGCAACTTATTTTTATACAAGATGGATGTAAGTTTTATTGAGGGAAAGTGCCTACATATTGTGCAGACAATGGGTGTGAAGGCATTTCATTGACATTTCCCCCCTTAGGTCTCATATTACATCCTTCTGTAACTTAATATTAATGTAAGGAATCTGAGTTAATTTAACTGATTTACTTTCCGTCCATTGACAGACTCCTACTCTGCAGTTACTGACCTGAGGATCGTTCTGGTGGGGAAGACGGGATCAGGGAAGAGTGCAACAGGGAACACCATCCTGGAACGAAAAGCTTTTCACACAGAGGAGGTCTCTCCGACATCTGTGACAATTCGCTGTGCCAAAGAGACCGGACACTTTGATGAAAGAACTGTCAGTATCATCGACACCCCTGGGGTCTTTGACACGTCGATGATGGAGGTCCAGCTGAAGAGTGAAATAGAGAATTGCATCAAGCTGTCTGTCCCGGGACCCCATGTGTTCCTGCTAGTGATCAACCTGGGGGCAAGGTTCACAAACGAGGAGAGGAATGCCGTCAAGTGGATCAAGGACAACTTTGGTGAGGAAGCATCCAAGTACACGCTGGTGCTTTTCACTGGGGGAGACAAGCTCAAGGGAAAGACAGTTGATACCTGTTTGGACCAATGCCCCAAACTCAAGGAGGTCGTCAGTGACTGTAAACCGGGGTACATCTTGTTTGACAACACACGCTGCGATAATCGCACTCAGGTTGCTGATCTGTTTGAAAAGATAGACGAGATAGTGGAATCAAATGGAAATCACTATACCAGTGACATATACCAAGAGGCCCAGAGAAAGATGAAGGAGGAAGAGGGATGGAGGAAGTGGGGAGATACTATGAACACTGTAGGTAATGGTCTGATGGTGGCAGCAGCAGTGACAGCTTCAGCTCCTGTTGCAGGTGTTGCCCTGGTGGCAGAGGAAATAGCATTGGGAGCCAGAGTGGGAACAGCACTCATGGCTGCAAGCGGAGGGATTTCTAAACTCCTTGGGAAGTGGATGAAACCTAAATGAACTGACAGTCAAGCCATCATCTTTTGAGCAAGATGTAAACATATTTCTGTTTAAAGGTCCCATATTGTGGAAAACGATTTCCTTTGCCTCTGTGATTATAAAGGAGTTGGATGTGCTATCTAAACATTGTGAAACTATTAAAACGCAAGGTAGCCAACTAAATCCACACAATCCATATTAGGAAACCGAGCCTGTAAACGAACCATTATCATTTTTGTAAGAAATAATACACTAATAACGCATTGTTTTCAAAGCGGTTGAGCGGTTGTCATACCTGAGAGTTTTCCCTACCTGTCGCTTCTGGGTCTGTGGTGTTTCACATTTCACTCATGAAACGGTTAGCCAATCAGAACAGAGGGGTTGTTAATATTAATGAGCTTTACAGACACAGCAACAGAAACGGCCTGTTCTTGGTAAGGCTCAGAGAGATGCTGGAAAATGAACGTGTAAAAACGTGTTTTTGGTACATGACACCACACAAACAGCTTTGAATGGACCTCAAGACTTAAAATAAAACACTGGAAAGTGTAGAATATGGGACCTTTAAGTGAACTCCTTTATTGCATGGGTACAAATCATATTTTCTTTTTTCCTCTCAAGATGTTATTTATCCCATTTCATTATTACATCACATGCATACAAATTAGTCACAATGTGTCTGCTTTGAATGATATATAAGCCTATTATGACAAAATTGTAAGATGTTGATGCTGTATGTAATCAGTTTGTTTGAAGACCACTATTATATTTTCCCTTTTTTGTTTCTACGAATACAACAATCAGGGTAACAACAAGAATAAGAAATATGCACACAATCTTCCATCTATGCTTTCGTTGAAACTCGTCTGTGGCCGTCTTCAGTTTTACTCCCTGGAAAACTCCAACGATGAAAGCAAGGACTGCAACAAGAGCTACCAGAGCGCCACACGCTCCCTCTTCTGAGAAACATAAAGTCTGTCAGGGTTAATTCATAGTAGCAAGCAACCACTGACATGAGCATTGGAATTGATGTCTAAAGAAAAAAATTTAAAAATGTAAGGTGAAATACATACCTTGGGTTACCATGACAGCAGAGTTTATCAGCAGTCGGGGTCAAGTGAAACGTCCCTATGATATTGAAATGACATAATAAAACAAAATTAACTCTGTACATTTGCTTACTGATCTGTCATATAATAAAAATACTTGTTTTGGTTTAGCTTTAAATGAGTCCAAATACTGTTTGAAATCCCTAGAAAAATGATTCTACCTATATTTAAGCAGGACAGTGTGGCAGCTTGTACAGAAATGGCTTATTTCAAAAATATATTTGTAATTTACAGTCTGAATGCTTAAACACTAACAGTGATTCTTGAAGCACTATCTCTGAAAACATTAACACTTGTAGCCAATGCATTTACCAAGTGTGCCAAACTGAATGCACATTCTCTGCTTTATACTCAGTTTGTAATTTTATAACACACTTTTTGCAAAACTGTAAACACAACTCACTGCTTTACACTCAGTTTGCAATTTACACACTTCTAGCAACACTGTAAACTGATGGCTATTTTTTTCTGTTCTGTTTCTAGCACAAATGTTTTTGTTTTCTTCTACTGCGCTTTTGTTGTTTGAGGAGTGTTACTGTAGAACATTTTGAGAAAAAAAAATTAACTTTTTCCCCTTATTTGTATTGATAGTGTGTTATGTTCGGAATACACATCCATACTTTACACATTTGGATACCTGTGTGTATGTGTGTTTACTACATGTATGACAAAACTTTATTGCAAACTGCTATGCCCTGCACACAGAAAAAGCAAAAGCCACAAGTGTTTTTCATTTATACTATCAGTGCGTAGTTGGTGCTTCGTGTGCTTATTCAAATGATGGTTTGTGTGTACTATATTGACGCAAAAACACAATTTTTTAAAAGAGTTTGAAGAGTTTTGCAAGAATTGTTGTAGAGATGTATAATGTTTTGCTGGTTTGGTGTAAGGTTTTGTGGTTAGTGTGTAGAGTTTTGCAAAAATAGCCTATAGTTTCAAAGATAGTGCCTAAGCAATCAGAAAAAACTGTAATACATAACAAAGCTCCTGCTTAGTCGTTGTGTCTTTTGTTGCTGAGGAAACAGTCAAATGGATCAGCTGATATCATTGATTCAGAGCTCTGACCAATGAAATTAAAAACAACGCCCACTGTCACTCAGTACAGAGTTCATTCAATGGGCGCCTCTATTAACTTTTGTAGTCAGTGCACAAATAGGGTGACCAAATCCAATTGACCAAATTGCAGGACAGACATCTTGATTTTGCAGAACATTTCGTGACAGTTGAATAATACTCAATAAAATGTAGGAAACATGTTCACGTTATATTTGTTTTTGATCGAAGTCTGACTGGAAGAATTGTACAACTTTGCTGAATTAGATTCAATAGTAGGCCTAAAATATTAATATAGGTTACAATCATAAATACAATTAGCAATAAAACTTAAAAAATAACATTTATTAACCTTATTCAATTTCAGTTTGTTGACAGTTTCAGAGCGGCAGAGAGACAGAGTGTCCCGGTAAGCCTGACCATAGCAACGCTCTCCCCACTCCTGTCCTGACAACACCCGCCCGAGGAGGAGGGGAGACGCTGCTGCGCCGACTCTGTGCGGTATGCGGTAACTAATGTCAGTAATAGGTCAAAATACGGAACTGTCCCGCACTCTTTAACCATCCTCTGCCCTATTTGACTTTAAACAACTCTTAACATTCAAATAAATAACCTGCCTTTCAAAACAAACTCCCCTTAATGCAGGCTATGTTTATCTGTATACTTGTCCTAGAGCTCTCTCTTATATTTGCATGAATTCATTTTGCTCGTACCCAAAGAGCAATTTGCTTTGCAACCAAGAAGAAAATACAATATACACCAATACAAACATTAGCATCACGTTTTCAAGCAACATCTACAACTTTATCAGAACAATTTCTATTGATCTAGATGAAATCCCGGTCATCGTTATCAAAGGAAAAGCCCATGAGGGCATCTGGGTTCACGGAACAGATAAACAAGCACAGATCCTGTTCAGACCCACGGCGCGTGTGTTCAATTCTATGCACTGAAGCACTGCTAAATTACTTAATTCCACTAAAGTTACTTAAATACCACAAGATGACGTCACCTACCGTTAAAGTTTGTAGGGTAGCGAAGACGAGTTACTGTCTGCAAATAACCGCTCTTGACTGTGAAACGTTAAGTTTCAGTTTTGTTTCCACACCGGGAGACTGTGAATTGAGTTCAACGCTGCTAGTCTGCTGCCTGTGCATCTCCAAATTACAGACATGACTTGATGCGCCTGATGTGCGCATTAGAGATCGATTTAGATCCATTTCTATAGACTGAGGAACTTTTGAGTTTATGCCTCTGTATGGGAAACACTGAATCTCACAGTCAAAAACGATATTCAAAGTCAAACTAAGATAATAACAGATAATAATTAATAATAAGTAGCCTAATACCTCTCTGTACAAGCTGTTGGGTTATTGATGATGTCACATGTAAGAGGCACTGCTATACCTTTTTTAGCACAGTATTGATCAGATATCAGATACTGGTAAAATAGCAATTCACTTTTGAGTTGCTGTTTTATGTAGTTGAATGTCATGTCAAGTTGTGAAAATGTGCCCCCACAAAAATTCAATAAAGATATAAAGTGATAGGGGGGCAGGGTCAGGGGGTTCTAGGATGCCGGAACTTCCCGTTGAGCCTTCTGGAAGTGTCATGGGCCTAATTCAATGAATTATCTGTGGTGGGAAGTGCCTACTTGATAATAACAATAATAATAATAATAATAATAATAATAATAATAAACTTTATTTATAGAGCACTTTTTTTAACACAAGTTACAAAGTGCTTTACAAGATTAAAACGAATTGCAATAAAAATGAAATGAGAGTAAAAGAGAAACCACACAATTTAGAAGAGCACAGTACCAGAGAGTTAACAAAGTAAAACCATTAAAATAAAAATAAAAGAATCAACACAATTTAAAAGAGCACAGCACACAGAGGATTTACAAAAGAAAGGCTAAAAATCTAAAGCAATATTATAAACAAGTATGTAATCAAGAGAGATTTAAAAGATAACGCAACACAGATAAGGTGATTAAAGAAACAGCTACAGGATTAAGGACAGGCTTTTTTAAACAAGTGTTAAAAGCGATTTAAAAGATGATACAGAATCAGCTGGTCGGATAGCCTCAGGTGGGGCATTCCAGAGTCTTGGAGCTCAGACGGCGAAAGCCTGATCGCCTTTACTCACTAGTCGTGACCTTGGGACATCCAGCAGGGCCCCACCTGAGGACCTCAGGCTGCGCACAGGCTCATAAGGAGACAGAAGCTCAGTAATCTATTGAGGTGCAAGACCCTTTTGAGCCTTAAAAGTTAATAATAGAATCTTAAAATCAATTCTAAAAACAATAGGCGACCAGTGAAGAGAGGCCAGGACAGGGGTAATATGGGCATGTCTCTTGAAGTTGGTCAGAAGCCTAGCAGCAGCATTTTGGACTAGTTGCAAGCGGGAAATGGACTTCTGGTTTAAACGTGTGTAGAGAGCATTGCAGTAGTCCAGACGAGATGAGATAAATGCATGGATGACCTTCTCGAGATCAGCAACGGATAGAAATGACCTAATTTTTGAAATGTTTCTCAGTTGGCAGAAACAAGACTGAACAACTCTTATAACTTGTTCATTAAAACTAAGATCTGAGTCAAAGAAAACACCTACATTTTTGGCAACTAGTTTCACATTGGCGGACAAACTGATCATCTTTGAGTAAGCTAGTGGACTTCGGTGGGCCAAAGAGGACAATCTCTGTTTTGTCAGTATTTAACTGGAGAACATTTTGTGACATCCAGGAATGTATATCAGCAAGGCAGGACTTCAAGCAATCCAGACTGCCAGAAATTGGGGATTTGATCGGGACATACAGTTGTGAATCATCTGCATAACAGTGAAAATGGACATTATGATTAAGGATGACATGGCCCAGAGGGAGCATATAAATTGAAAACAGTAAGGGTCCCAGAATAGACCCTTGAGGAACACCACACGTAAGAGGAGCCGAAGAGGAGGAGGCATCTCCACCAACAACAGAGAAGGTTCTATTTACAAGGTAGGAACACAACAGTTCCAGGGCAGTTCCATGTAAGCCAACCCATTTCTCCAAGCGATTCAACAGGATGGAATGGTCAACAGTGTCAAATGCAGCACTTAAATCTAAAAGAACCAGTATTGCACAGTCACCGGCATCAGTTGCAAGGAGTAAATCATTTGTGACCTTTATAAGGGCGGTCTCTGTACTGTGGAGGGCTCTAAAACCTGATTGAAAATTTTCAAAGATACCATTATTGTTCATGAAAGTAGTCAGCTGTGAGGATATAACTTTTTCTAGAACCTTGGACAAAACTGATAATTTTCAAATGGGCCTGTAATTAATAAGGACAGGAAAAGCCCATGAGGGCATCTGATAACCACAGTGACAAACTGCACTCACACACTCAACCCTGTAACATTTAGATTAGATGGCTGGTGAATGGTGACACCCGTCTGATGCTAGATTTATGAGGGCAGAGCCTCTATAGTCACCATTTGTGGGTTTGTACATAATTCTTTTGGCATCTGAATTGACAGTGAATGCTCACCCTGGATTATGGAACAAGGTATTACAACATCAAATGCTGTGTATTTGTAAATTGTCGACAGATAGCTTCCAAGATAGACAGATGAATGACAAGCATTGCATTCTAGTTTGTTCTATTGTGGGATATTGTGCTGTTTAACATTGATGAACAGGGCGACAGTCAAACTTTAGTAAATCACATGTGCTTATCTTAATGCATTAACTAATTCATTTGATTATCTATGCTGTGAAAGAAATTAATGTTACAGTTACAGCTGATGTACAGTCATGATTTTACGATTGGGCAATGAAACTGATCTAAATCTTAAGGCATCATGATTTAAAAATATTGCCAAATTATACAATAATATAATAATAAACATATACAATATTTGTTATCTCATATTTGAGTCTTGTTAACTTGCTGATAGATGATAAACCTTTTCTGTCCCAAACTTTTCTTCATTTTTACAAAAATTAGACTGAGGTACTCGTTTAAGGTGCAAGGTTACAAGGAAATCTACGCTATCTTAGACATGTCTCTGAAGAGCAGTGAGCAGGTCAGAAATTTTGGTGTGATGGATGCTGATCTGAACTTCATAGTTCATATTAACAACATCACTAAAAGAGATTTTTATTATTTTAAAAGTGCAGCATATTCAGAAAGCTGCAGCAACAGTCTGAACACAGTACAGCAGCTCCACTGGATTCTTAGATTACTGCTCGTCTACAAAGCTCTATATGGCCCGGCTCCACAATACATTTCTGTCCTGTTTATTAGATATGAGCCAACAAACTCCCCCAAGTCTTGTGGCACAAGCCTCTGACTTGATCCAGCGATGAAATCAAAAGCCGCTCAGCCCATTTTGAGCTAATTCACTCCCAGTTGCCGGAACAGTCCGCCTGACGACCTGAGCAGTGCCCCAACTCTTACCGCTTTAAAAAGCAGCAACTTTTCTTTTCTCTAAAGTCTTTGGCTAGGTTTTATCCCTGTGAATGTGTGTAGGCCTATGTTGTGTGTGTGTGTGTGTGTGTGTGTGTGTGTGTGTATGTGTGTTTGGCATTGACTATCACGTGTGGAACTGTGCAACTCATTTTCTTGTAAAACCTGAACTGCTTTTTGAGCTTTTATCATTAGTGTTGAATAAACTGTCAACTTTGTTCTTGTACTGACCCGAACTGACCCGGCCTTTCTTTTGAGACACAGGTTTTTTTTTTACTTGGGAAAACTGACTCTGCCCCTCTTGTCAAGAAGGAAGTCTGTGAGTTTCGGTTTCCTGGAATCACCGGGAAGGGACGGAGAGGGGTTTTCGCTTTAGTGCATTCTGAATGAGGAATTTCTTTCAATCCGTCATTTTTCTCTTCAGATAACGGACTAACTTGGTCAACCCACCAGACTGATTTGAGATGGCTCTGAATATGAGGAAATAAAGTCTGACTGCATTGCATCTAGAAATTGTATAGCGGCAGCATTACTGTGTTATTGATTCTAAGCTATTCACCTCTTCAAATAATATTTATCCATGTGGACAACTTTACCATTTGTTTTTTAATCAAATGTGAAATGCGAAGATTCAGGCGCAATCTTCGTTTAACATCCAAGACAGGAACACCGGCATCGAAAGCCTAGTCCCCACTAATCGATCATTAGGCTTCTACATTTTATCATTTTGGTTTTGATCTTTTTGGTTCTATATAGCCAAGCAGTAAATGCATTATTACATGTTTGAGCAATGCAGCTGCAGGCCTAAATATGCACCAGAGAAGTCCATATGTACAAAATGCTTTATTTTTGTCATACCGCAGAAGATGCTGTCTAAGACTTGCACGTCTACTAAACCCAACTACCACTTTTATGTTTTAAACCATATGTAGCCTAATTTTATTTTAGGAGAACCATTAGACGTCTTTTAAGCGGATATACGTAGGCTACACTTGTTCCGTGAGTCTTTGTTTGCATCAATGGCACTCGTACGATGAGCACTAAACTAATGAAATTAACTAAGATTTAATGGATGTCTGATCTACCCTTGATATAGCAAGCTGTTTAACCACCGGTTGTTTCAGTGATCATAGTAGCTACATGGTTCAAAGCAATTCTAAGCTGCTCTATCGTTATACTTCATGGCATCCAGTAGGTGCCATCATTACACCATGGTTAATCTACAACATACTTAATGTCTAATACAATTTTAATTAAACTGTGCCATTTGCTGCCATTGGGTGTGACATACATTTCCACCCCAGTCCTCAAGCTCTTTCCTATTTCTGTTCCATGGGTGTTTAATATGGAAGGTACTTATGTTGTTGACAACATACAGTAGGTTATGTGTTTCCTGACTGCAAAAATGTGATGCAAATAAGTAGCCTAGCCTATGCCCAATCTCTGCTAAGCAAATGTGTGAAACTGAGATTACTCTGTCACCTGTTATAACATGTGACAAGTCTCAGCCTTGGTATTTCAACAATGTGTTCACATCTATGTCCACTCCCATGCAAATGTGTTTTTGTGTAAGAGGGAGAGAGAGAGAGAGAGAAATAGAATGGAATAGAAAGTGAAGAAAATCAGTTTTACTGATTCTGTGATTCAAAATATCCTCTGACCAGTGTTTTACTGCAACTTATTTTTATACAAGATGGATGTAAGTTTTATTGAGGGAAAGTGCCTACATATTGTGCAGACAATGGGTGTGAAGGCATTTCATTGACATTTCCCCCCTTAGGTCTCATATTACATCCTTCTGTAACTTAATATTAATGTAAGGAATCTGAGTTAATTTAACTGATTTACTTTCCGTCCATTGACAGACTCCTACTCTGCAGTTACTGACCTGAGGATCGTTCTGGTGGGGAAGACGGGATCAGGGAAGAGTGCAACAGGGAACACCATCCTGGAACGAAAAGCTTTTCACACAGAGGAGGTCTCTCCGACATCTGTGACAATTCGCTGTGCCAAAGAGACCGGACACTTTGATGAAAGAACTGTCAGTATCATCGACACCCCTGGGGTCTTTGACACGTCGATGATGGAGGTCCAGCTGAAGAGTGAAATAGAGAATTGCATCAAGCTGTCTGTCCCGGGACCCCATGTGTTCCTGCTAGTGATCAACCTGGGGGCAAGGTTCACAAACGAGGAGAGGAATGCCGTCAAGTGGATCAAGGACAACTTTGGTGAGGAAGCATCCAAGTACACGCTGGTGCTTTTCACTGGGGGAGACAAGCTCAAGGGAAAGACAGTTGATACCTGTTTGGACCAATGCCCCAAACTCAAGGAGGTCGTCAGTGACTGTAAACCGGGGTACATCTTGTTTGACAACACACGCTGCGATAATCGCACTCAGGTTGCTGATCTGTTTGAAACGATAGACGAGATAGTGGAATCAAATGGAAATCACTATACCAGTGACATATACCAAGAGGCCCAGAGAAAGATGAAGGAGGAAGAGGGATGGAGGAAGTGGGGAGATACTATGAACACTGTAGGTAATGGTCTGATGGTGGCAGCAGCAGCAGCAGCAGTGACAGCTGCAGCTCCTGTTGCAGGTGTTGCCCTGGTGGCAGAGGAAATAGCATTGGGAGCCAGAGTGGGAACAGCACTCATGGCTGCAAGCGGAGGGATTTCTAAACTCCTTGGGAAGTGGATGAAACCTAAATGAACTGACAGTCAAGCCATCATCTTTTGAGCAACATGTAAACATATTTCTGTTTACAGTTTTTTCTGAATGCTTAAACACTAACAGTGATTCTTGAAGCACTATCTCTGAAAACATTAACACTTGTAGCCAATGCATTTACCAAGTGTGCCAAACTGAATGCACATTCTCTGCTTTACACTCAGTTTGTAATTTTATAACACACTTTTTGCAAAACTGTAAACACAACTCACTGCTTTACATTCAGTTTGCAATTTACTGTAATACGTAACACACTTCTAGCAACACTGTAAACTTATGGCAAGACCCAAAAAGAAGGTGAGATTTAGCCAAATTTTTTTCTGTTCTATTTTTTCTAGCACAAATGTTTTTGTTTTCTTCTACTGCGCTTTTGTTGTTTGAGGAGTGTTACTGTAGAACATTTTGAGAATTTTTTTTTTACTTTTTCCCCTTATTTGTATTGATAGTGTGTTATGTTTGGAATACACATCCATACTTTACACATTTGGATACCTGTGTGTTTACTACATGTATGACAAAACTTTATTGCAAACTGCTATGCCCTGCACACAGAAAAAGCAAAAGCCACAAGTGTTTTTCATTTATACTATCAGTGCGTAGTTGGTGCTTCGTGTGCTTATTCAAATGATGGTTTGTGTGTACTATATTGACGCAAAAACACAATTTTTTAAAAGAGTTTGAAGAGTTTTGCAAGAATTGTTTGCTTTTGCAAGAGATGTATAATGTTTTGCTGGTTTGGTGTAAGGTTTTGTGGTTAGTGTGTAGAGTTTTGCAAAAATAGCCTATAGTTTCAACGACAGTGCCTAAAACCTACCTAAAATAAAACACTGGAAAGTGTAGAATATGGGACCTTTAAGTGAATTCCTTTATTGCATGACTTGGGTACGAATCATATTTTCTTTTTTCCTCTCAAGATTTTATTTATCCCATTTCATTATTACATCACATGAATACAACAATCAGGGTAAAAACAAGAATAAGAAATATGCACAGAATCGTCCATTTATGCTGGTTGAACTTTCGTTGAAACTCGTCTGTGGCCGTCTTCAGTTTTACTCCCTGGAAAACTCCAACGATGAAAGCAAGGACTGCAACAAGAGCTACTAGAGCTCCACACGATCCCTCTTCTGAGAAACATAAAGTCTGTCAGGATTAATTCATAGTAGCAAGCAACCACTGACATGAGCATTGGAATTGGTGTCTAAAGAAAAAAAAATAAAAAATGTAAGGTGAAATACATACCTTGGGTTACCATGACAGCAGAGTTTATCAGCAGTTGGCGTCAAGTGAAAGGTCCCTATTGAAATGACATAATACAACAAAATTAACTCTGTATATTTGCTTACTGATCTGTCATATAATAAAGATACTTGTTTTGGTTTAGCTTTAAATGAGTCCAAATACTGTTTGAAATCCCTAGAAAAATGATTCTACCTATATTTAAGCAGGACAGTGTGGCAGCTACAGAAATGGCTTATTTCAAAAATATATTTGTAATTTAATACATAACAAAGCTCTTGCTTAGACGTTGTGTCTTTTGTTGCTGAGGAAATAGTCAAATGGATAAGCTGATATCATTGATTCAGAGCTCTGACCAATGAAATTAAAAACAACGCCCACTGTCACTCAGTACAGAGTTCATTCAATGAGCGCCTCTATTAACTTTTGTAGTCAGTGCACAAATAGGGTGACCAAATCCAATTGACCAAATTGCAGGACAGACATCTTGATTTTGCAGAACATTTCGTGACAGTTGAATAATACTCAATAAAATGTAGGAAACATGTTCACGTTATATTTGTTTTTGATCGAAGTCTGACTGGAAGAATTGTACAACTTTGCTGAATTAGATTCAATAGTAGGCCTAAAATATTAATATAGGTTACAATCATAAATACAATTAGCAATAAAACTTAAAAAATAACATTTATTAACCTTATTCACTTTCAGTTTGTTGACAGTTTCAGAGCGGCAGAGAGACAGAGTGTCCCGGTAAGCCTGACCATAGCAACGCTCTCCCCACTCCTGTCCTGACAACACCCGCCCGAGGAGGAGGGGAGACGCTGCTGCGCCGACTCTGTGCAGTATGCGGTAACTAATGTCAGTAATAGGTCAAAATACGGGACTGTCCCGCACTCTTTAACCATCCTCTGCCCTATTTGACTTTAAACAACTCTTAACATTCAAATAAATAACCTGCCTTTCAAAACAAACTCCCCTTAATGCAGGCTATGTTTATCTGTATACTTGTCCTAGAGCTCTCTCTTATATTTGCATGAATTCATTTTGCTCGTACCCAAAGAGCAATTTGCTTTGCAGCCAAGAAGAAAATACAATATACACCAATACAAACATTAGCATCACGTTTTCAAGCAACATCTAGAAATGTATCAGAACAATTTCTATTGATCTAGATGAAATCCCGGTCATCGTTATCAAAGGAAAAGCCCATGAGGGCATCTGGGTTCACGGAACAGATAAACAAGCACAGATCCTGTTCAGACCCACGGCGCGTGTGTTCAATTCTATGCACTGAAGCACTGCTAAATTACTTAATTCCACTAAAGTTACTTAAATACCACAAGATGACGTCACCTACCGTTAAAGTTTGTAGGGTAGCGAAGACGAGTTACTGTCTGCAAATAACCGCTCTTGACTGTGAAACGTTAAGTTTCAGTTTTGTTTCCACACCGGGAGACTGTGAATTGAGTTCAACGCTGCTAGTCTGCTGCCTGTGCATCTCCAAATTACAGACATGACTTGATGCGCACATCAGGCGCATCAAGTGCGCATTAGAGATCGATTTAGATCCATTTCTATAGACTGAGGAACTTTTGAGTTTATGCCTCTGTATGGGAAACACTGAATCTCACAGTCAAAAACGATATTCAAAGTCAAACTAAGATAATAACAGATAATAATTAATAATAAGTAGCCTAATACCTCTCTGTACAAGCTGTTGGGTTATTGATGATGTCACATGTAAGAGGCACTGCTATACCTTTTTTAGCACAGTATTGATCAGATATCAGATACTGGTAAAATAGCAATTCACTTTTGAGTTGCTGTTTTATGTAGTTGAATGTCATGTCAAGTTGTGAAAATGTGCCCCCACAAAAATTCAATAAAGATATAAAGTGATAGGGGGGCAGGGTCAGGGGGTTCTAGGATGCCGGAACTTCCCGTTGAGCCTTCTGGAAGTGTCATGGGCCTAATTCAATGAATTATCTGTGGTGGGAAGTGCCTACTTGATAATAATAACAATAATAATAATAATAATAATAATAAACTTTATTTATAGAGCACTTTTTTTTAACACAAGTTACAAAGTGCTTTACAAGATTAAAACGAATTGCAATAAAAATGAAATGAGAGTAAAAGAGAAACCACACAATTTAGAAGAGCACAGTACCAGAGAGTTAACAAAGTAAAACCATTAAAATAAAAATAAAAGAATCAACACAATTTAAAAGAGCACAGCACACAGAGAATTTACAAAAGAAAGGCTAAAAATCTAAAGCAATGTTATAAACAAGTATGTAATCAAGAGAGATTTAAAAGATAACGCAACACAGATAAGGTGATTAAAGAAACAGCTACAGGATTAAGGAAAGGCTTTTTTAAACAAGTGTTAAAAGCGATTTAAAAGATGATACAGAATCAGCTGGTCGGATAGCCTCAGGTGGGGCATTCCAGAGTCTTGGAGCTCAGACGGCGAAAGCCTGATCGCCTTTACTCACTAGTCGTGACCTTGGGACATCCAGCAGGGCCCCACCTGAGGACCTCAGGCTGCGCACAGGCTCATAAGGAGACAGAAGCTCAGTAATCTATTGAGGTGCAAGACCCTTTTGAGCCTTAAAAGTTAATAATAGAATCTTAAAATCAATTCTAAAAACAATAGGCGACCAGTGAAGAGAGGCCAGGACAGGGGTAATATGGGCATGTCTCTTGGAGTTGGTCAGAAGCCTAGCAGCAGCATTTTGGACTAGTTGCAAGCGGGAAATGGACTTCTGGTTTAAACGTGTGTAGAGAGCATTGCAGTAGTCCAGACGAGATGAGATAAATGCATGGATGACCTTCTCGAGATCAGCAACGGATAGAAATGACCTAATTTTTGAAATGTTTCTCAGTTGGCAGAAACAAGACTGAACAACTCTTATAACTTGTTCATTAAAACTAAGATCTGAGTCAAAGAAAACACCTACATTTTTGGCAACTAGTTTCACATTTGCGGACAAACTGATCATCTTTGAGTAAGCTAGTGGACTTCGGTGGGCCAAAGAGGACAATCTCCGTTTTGTCAGTATTTAACTGGAGAACATTTTGTGACATCCAGGAATGTATATCAGCAAGGCAGGACTTCAAGCAATCCAGACTGCCAGAAATTGGGGGTTTGATCGGGACATACAGTTGTGAATCATCTGCATAACAGTGAAAATGGACATTATGATTACGGATGACATGGCCCAGAGGGAGCATATAAATTGAAAACAGTAAGGGTCCCAGAATAGACCCTTGAGGAACACCACACGTAAGAGGAGCCGAAGAGGAGGAGGCATCTCCACCAACAACAGAGAAGGTTCTATTTGCAAGGTAGGAACACAACAGTTCCAGGGCAGTTCCATGTAAGCCAACCCATTTCTCCAAGCGATTCAACAGGATGGAATGGTCAACAGTGTCAAATGCAGCACTTAAATCTAAAAGAACCAGTATTGCACAGTCACCGGCATCAGTTGCAAGGAGTAAATCATTTGTGACCTTTATAAGGGCGGTCTCTGTACTGTGGAGGGCTCTAAAACCTGATTGAAAATTTTCAAAGATACCATTATTGTTCATGAAAGTAGTCAGCTGTGAGGATATAACTTTTTCTAGAACCTTGGACAAAACTGATAATTTTCAAATGGGCCTGTAATTAATAAGGACAGGAAAAGCCCATGAGGGCATCTGATAACCACAGTGACAAACTGCACTCACACACTCAACCCTGTAACATTTAGATTAGATGGCTGGTGAATGGTGACACCCGTCTGATGCTAGATTTATGAGGGCAGAGCCTCTATAGTCACCATTTGTGGGTTTGTACATAATTCTTTTGGCATCTGAATTGACAGTGAATGCTCACCCTGGATTATGGAACAAGGTATTACAACATCAAATGCTGTGTATTTGTAAATTGTCGACAGATAGCTTCCAAGATAGACAGATGAATGACAAGCATTGCATTCTAGTTTGTTCTATTGTGGGATATTGTGCTGTTTAACATTGATGAACAGGGCGACAGTCAAACTTTAGTAAATCACATGTGCTTATCTTAATGCATTAACTAATTCATTTGATTATCTATGCTGTGAAAGAAATTAATGTTACAGTTACAGCTGATGTACAGTCATGATTTTACGATTGGGCAATGAAACTGATCTAAATCTTAAGGCATCATGATTTAAAAATATTGCCAAATTATACAATAATATAATAATATAATAATAAACACATACAATATTTGTTATCTCATATTTGAGTCTTGTTAACTTGCTGATAGATGATAAACCTTTTCTGTCCCAAACTTTTCTTCAGCTTTACAAAAATTAGACTGAGGTACTCGTTTAAGGTGCAAGGTTACAAGGAAATCTACGCTATCTTAGACATGTCTCTGAAGAGCAGTGAGCAGGTCAGAAATTTTGGTGTGATGGATGCTGATCTGAACTTCATAGTTCATATTAACAACATCACTAAAAGAGATTTTTATTATTTTAAAAGTGCAGCATATTCAGAAAGCTGCAGCAACAGTCTGAACACAGTACAGCAGCTCCACTGGATTCTTAGATTACTGCTCGTCTACAAAGCTCTATATGGCCCGGCTCCACAATACATTTCTGTCCTGTTTATTAGATATGAGCCAACAAACTCCCCCAAGTCTTGTGGCACAAGCCTCTGACTTGATCCAGCGATGAAATCAAAAGCCGCTCAGCCCATTTTGAGCTAATTCACTCCCAGTTGCCGGAACAGTCCGCCTGACGACCTGAGCAGTGCCCCAACTCTTACCGCTTTAAAAAGCAGCAACTTTTCTTTTCTCTAAAGTCTTTGGCTAGGTTTTATCCCTGTGAATGTGTGTAGGCCTATGTTGTGTGTGTGTGTGTGTGTGTGTGTGTGTGTGTGTATGTGTGTTTGGCATTGACTATCACGTGTGGAACTGTGCAACTCATTTTCTTGTAAAACCTGAACTGCTTTTTGAGCTTTTATCATTAGTGTTGAATAAACTGTCAACTTTGTTCTTGTACTGACCCGAACTGACCCGGCCTTTCTTTTGAGACACAGGTTTTTTTTTTACTTGGGAAAACTGACTCTGCCCCTCTTGTCAAGAAGGGAGTCTGTGAGTTTCGGTTTCCTGGAATCACCGGGAAGGGACGGAGAGGGGTTTTTGCTTTAGTGCATTCTGAATGAGGAATTTCTTTCAATCCGTCATTTTTCTCTTCAGATAACGGACTAACTTGGTCAACCCACCAGACTGATTTGAGATGGCTCTGAATATGAGGAAATAAAGTCTGACTGCATTGCATCTAGAAATTGTATAGCGGCAGCATTACTGTGTTATTGATTCTAAGCTATTCACCTCTTCAAATAATATTTATCCATGTGGACAACTTTACCATTTGTTTTTTAATCAAATGTGAAATGCGAAGATTCAGGCGCAATCTTCGTTTAACATCCAAGACAGGAACACCGGCATCGAAAGCCTAGTCCCCACTAATCGATCATTAGGCTTCTACATTTTATCATTTTGGTTTTGATCTTTTTGGTTCTATATAGCCAAGCAGTAAATGCATTATTACATGTTTGAGCAATGCAGCTGCAGGCCTAAATATGCACCAGAGAAGTCCATATGTACAAAATGCTTTATTTTTGTCATACCGCAGAAGATGCTGTCTAAGACTTGCACGTCTACTAAACCCAACTACCACTTTTATGTTTTAAACCATATGTAGCCTAATTTTATTTTAGGAGAACCATTAGACGTCTTTTAAGCGGATATACGTAGGCTACACTTGTTCCGTGAGTCTTTGTTTGCATCAATGGCACTCGTACGATGAGCACTAAACTAATCAAATTAACTAAGATTTAATGGGTGTCTGATCTACCCTTGATATAGCAAGCTGTTTAACCACCGGTTGTTTCAGTGATCATAGTAGCTACATGGTTCAAAGCAATTCTAAGCTGCTCTATCGTTATACTTCATGGCATCCAGTTGGTGCCATCATTACACCATGGTTAATCTACAACATACTTAATGTCTAATACAATTTTAATTAAACTGTGCCATTTGCTGCCATTGGGTGTGACATACATTTCCACCCCAGTCCTCAAGCTCTTTCCTATTTCTGTTCCATGGGTGTTTAATATGGAAGGTACTTATGTTGTTGACAACATACAGTAGGTTATGTGTTTCCTGACTGCAAAAATGTGATGCAAATAAGTAGCCTAGCCTATGCCCAATCTCTGCTAAGCAAATGTGTGAAACTGAGATTACTCTGTCACCTGTTATAACATGTGACAAGTCTCAGCCTTGGTATTTCAACAATGTGTTCAAATCTATGTCCACTCCCATGCAAATGTGTTTTTGTGTAAGAGGGAGAGAGAGAGAGAGAGAAATAGAATGGAATAGAAAGTGAAGAAAATCAGTTTTACTGATTCTGTGATTCAAAATATCCTCTGACCAGTGTTTTACTGCAACTTATTTTTATACAAGATGGATGTAAGTTTTATTGAGGGAAAGTGCCTACATATTGTGCAGACAATGGGTGTGAAGGCATTTCATTGACATTTCCCCCCTTAGGTCTCATATTACATCCTTCTGTAACTTAATATTAATGTAAGGAATCTGAGTTAATTTAACTGATTTACTTTCCGTCCATTGACAGACTCCTACTCTGCAGTTACCGACCTGAGGATCGTTCTGGTGGGGAAGACGGGATCAGGGAAGAGTGCAACAGGGAACACCATCCTGGAACGAAAAGCTTTTCACACAGAGGAGGTCTCTCCAACATCTGTGACAATTCGCTGTGCCAAAGAGACCGGACACTTTGATGAAAGAACTGTCAGTATCATCGACACCCCTGGGGTCTTTGACACGTCGATGATGGAGGTCCAGCTGAAGAGTGAAATAGAGAATTGCATCAAGCTGTCTGTCCCGGGACCCCATGTGTTCCTGCTAGTGATCAACCTGGGGGCAAGGTTCACAAACGAGGAGAGGAATGCCGTCAAGTGGATCAAGGACAACTTTGGTGAGGAAGCATCCAAGTACACGCTGGTGCTTTTCACTGGGGGAGACAAGCTCAAGGGAAAGACAGTTGATACCTGTTTGGACCAATGCCCAAAACTCAAGGAGGTCGTCAGTGACTGTAAACCGGGGTACATCTTGTTTGACAACACACGCTGCGATAATCGCACTCAGGTTGCTGATCTGTTTGAAACGATAGACGAGATAGTGGAATCAAATGGAAATCACTATACCAGTGACATATACCAAGAGGCCCAGAGAAAGATGAAGGAGGAAGAGGGATGGAGGAAGTGGGGAGATACTATGAACACTGTAGGTAATGGTCTGATGGCGGCAGCAGCAGTGACAGCTGCAGCTCCTGTTGCAGGTGTTGCCCTGGTGGCAGAGGAAATAGCATTGGGAGCCAGAGTGGGAACAGCACTCATGGCTGCAAGCGGAGGGATTTCTAAACTCCTTGGGAAGTGGATGAAACCTAAATGAACTGACAGTCAAGCCATCATCTTTTGAGCAACATGTAAACATATTTCTGTTTACAGTTTTTTCTGAATGCTTAAACACTAACAGTGATTCTTGAAGCACTATCTCTGAAAACATTAACACTTGTAGCCAATGCATTTACCAAGTGTGCCAAACTGAATGCACATTCTCTGCTTTACACTCAGTTTGTAATTTTATAACACACTTTTTGCAAAACTGTAAACACAACTCACTGCTTTACATTCAGTTTGCAATTTACTGTAATACGTAACACACTTCTAGCAACACTGTAAACTTATGGCAAGACCCAAAAAGAAGGTGAGATTTAGCCAAATTTTTTTCTGTTCTATTTTTTCTAGCACAAATGTTTTTGTTTTCTTCTACTGCGCTTTTGTTGTTTGAGGAGTGTTACTGTAGAACATTTTGAGAATTTTTTTTTTACTTTTTCCCCTTATTTGTATTGATAGTGTGTTATGTTTGGAATACACATCCATACTTTACACATTTGGATACCTGTGTGTTTACTACATGTATGACAAAACTTTATTGCAAACTGCTATGCCCTGCACACAGAAAAAGCAAAAGCCACAAGTGTTTTTCATTTATACTATCAGTGCGTAGTTGGTGCTTCGTGTGCTTATTCAAATGATGGTTTGTGTGTACTATATTGACGCAAAAACACAATTTTTTAAAAGAGTTTGAAGAGTTTTGCAAGAATTGTTTGCTTTTGCAAGAGATGTATAATGTTTTGCTGGTTTGGTGTAAGGTTTTGTGGTTAGTGTGTAGAGTTTTGCAAAAATAGCCTATAGTTTCAACGACAGTGCCTAAAACCTACCTAAAATAAAACACTGGAAAGTGTAGAATATGGGACCTTTAAGTGAATTCCTTTATTGCATGACTTGGGTACGAATCATATTTTCTTTTTTCCTCTCAAGATTTTATTTATCCCATTTCATTATTACATCACATGAATACAACAATCAGGGTAAAAACAAGAATAAGAAATATACACAGAATCGTCCATTTATGCTGGTTGAACTTTCGTTGAAACTCGTCTGTGGCCGTCTTCAGTTTTACTCCCTGGAAAACTCCAACGATGAAAGCAAGGACTGCAACAAGAGCTACTAGAGCTCCACACGATCCCTCTTCTGAGAAACATAAAGTCTGTCAGGATTAATTCATAGTAGCAAGCAACCACTGACATGAGCATTGGAATTGGTGTCTAAAGAAAAAAAAATTAAAAATGTAAGGTGAAATACATACCTTGGGTTACCATGACAGCAGAGTTTATCAGCAGTTGGCGTCAAGTGAAAGGTCCCTATTGAAATGACATAATACAACAAAATTAACTCTGTATATTTGCTTACTGATCTGTCATATAATAAAGATACTTGTTTTGGTTTAGCTTTAAATGAGTCCAAATACTGTTTGAAATCCCTAGAAAAATGATTCTACCTATATTTAAGCAGGACAGTGTGGCAGCTACAGAAATGGCTTATTTCAAAAATATATTTGTAATTTAATACATAACAAAGCTCTTGCTTAGACGTTGTGTCTTTTGTTGCTGAGGAAATAGTCAAATGGATAAGCTGATATCATTGATTCAGAGCTCTGACCAATGAAATTAAAAACAACGCCCACTGTCACTCAGTACAGAGTTCATTCAATGAGCGCCTCTATTAACTTTTGTAGTCAGTGCACAAATAGGGTGACCAAATCCAATTGACCAAATTGCAGGACAGACATCTTGATTTTGCAGAACATTTCGTGACAGTTGAATAATACTCAATAAAATGTAGGAAACATGTTCACGTTATATTTGTTTTTGATCGAAGTCTGACTGGAAGAATTGTACAACTTTGCTGAATTAGATTCAATAGTAGGCCTAAAATATTAATATAGGTTACAATCATAAATACAATTAGCAATAAAACTTAAAAAATAACATTTATTAACCTTATTCACTTTCAGTTTGTTGACAGTTTCAGAGCGGCAGAGAGACAGAGTGTCCCGGTAAGCCTGACCATAGCAACGCTCTCCCCACTCCTGTCCTGACAACACCCGCCCGAGGAGGAGGGGAGACGCTGCTGCGCCGACTCTGTGCAGTATGCGGTAACTAATGTCAGTAATAGGTCAAAATACGGGACTGTCCCGCACTCTTTAACCATCCTCTGCCCTATTTGACTTTAAACAACTCTTAACATTCAAATAAATAACCTGCCTTTCAAAACAAACTCCCCTTAATGCAGACTATGTTTATCTGTATACTTGTCCTAGAGCTCTCTCTTATATTTGCATGAATTCATTTTGCTCGTACCCAAAGAGCAATTTGCTTTGCAGCCAAGAAGAAAATACAATATACACCAATACAAACATTAGCATCACGTTTTCAAGCAACATCTAGAAATGTATCAGAACAATTTCTATTGATCTAGATGAAATCCCGGTCATCGTTATCAAAGGAAAAGCCCATGAGGGCATCTGGGTTCACGGAACAGATAAACAAGCACAGATCCTGTTCAGACCCACGGCGCGTGTGTTCAATTCTATGCACTGAAGCACTGCTAAATTACTTAATTCCACTAAAGTTACTTAAATACCACAAGATGACGTCACCTACCGTTAAAGTTTGTAGGGTAGCGAAGACGAGTTACTGTCTGCAAATAACCGCTCTTGACTGTGAAACGTTAAGTTTCAGTTTTGTTTCCACACCGGGAGACTGTGAATTGAGTTCAACGCTGCTAGTCTGCTGCCTGTGCATCTCCAAATTACAGACATGACTTGATGCGCCTGATGTGCGCATTAGAGATCGATTTAGATCCATTTCTATAGACTGAGGAACTTTTGAGTTTATGCCTCTGTATGGGAAACACTGAATCTCACAGTCAAAAACGATATTCAAAGTCAAACTAAGATAATAACAGATAATAATTAATAATAAGTAGCCTAATACCTCTCTGTACAAGCTGTTGGGTTATTGATGATGTCACATGTAAGAGGCACTGCTATACCTTTTTTAGCACAGTATTGATCAGATCAGATACTGGTAAAATAGCAATTCACTTTTGAGTTGCTGTTTTATGTAGTTGAATGTCATGTCAAGTTGTGAAAATGTGCCCCCACAAAAATTCAATAAAGATATAAAGTGATAGGGGGGCAGGGTCAGGGGGTTCTAGGATGCCGGAACTTCCCGTTGAGCCTTCTGGAAGTGTCATGGGCCTAATTCAATGAATTATCTGTGGTGGGAAGTGCCTACTTGATAATAATAACAATAATAATAATAATAATAATAATAAACTTTATTTATAGAGCACTTTTTTTTAACACAAGTTACAAAGTGCTTTACAAGATTAAAACGAATTGCAATAAAAATGAAATGAGAGTAAAAGAGAAACCACACAATTTAGAAGAGCACAGTACCAGAGAGTTAACAAAGTAAAACCATTAAAATAAAAATAAAAGAATCAACACAATTTAAAAGAGCACAGCACACAGAGAATTTACAAAAGAAAGGCTAAAAATCTAAAGCAATGTTATAAAGCAATGTTATAAACAAGTATGTAATCAAGAGAGATTTAAAAGATAACGCAACACAGATAAGGTGATTAAAGAAACAGCTACAGGATTAAGGAAAGGCTTTTTTAAACAAGTGTTAAAAGCGATTTAAAAGATGATACAGAATCAGCTGGTCGGATAGCCTCAGGTGGGGCATTCCAGAGTCTTGGAGCTCAGACGGCGAAAGCCTGATCGCCTTTACTCACTAGTCGTGACCTTGGGACATCCAGCAGGGCCCCACCTGAGGACCTCAGGCTGCGCACAGGCTCATAAGGAGACAGAAGCTCAGTAATATATTGAGGTGCAAGACCCTTTTGAGCCTTAAAAGTTAATAATAGAATCTTAAAATCAATTCTAAAAACAATAGGCGACCAGTGAAGAGAGGCCAGGACAGGGGTAATATGGGCATGTCTCTTGGAGTTGGTCAGAAGCCTAGCAGCAGCATTTTGGACTAGTTGCAAGCGGGAAATGGACTTCTGGTTTAAACGTGTGTAGAGAGCATTGCAGTAGTCCAGACGAGATGAGATAAATGCATGGATGACCTTCTCGAGATCAGCAACGGATAGAAATGACCTAATTTTTGAAATGTTTCTCAGTTGGCAGAAACAAGACTGAACAACTCTTATAACTTGTTCATTAAAACTAAGATCTGAGTCAAAGAAAACACCTACATTTTTGGCAACTAGTTTCACATTTGCGGACAAACTGATCATCTTTGAGTAAGCTAGTGGACTTCGGTGGGCCAAAGAGGACAATCTCCGTTTTGTCAGTATTTAACTGGAGAACATTTTGTGACATCCAGGAATGTATATCAGCAAGGCAGGACTTCAAGCAATCCAGACTGCCAGAAATTGGGGGTTTGATCGGGACATACAGTTGTGAATCATCTGCATAACAGTGAAAATGGACATTATGATTACGGATGACATGGCCCAGAGGGAGCATATAAATTGAAAACAGTAAGGGTCCCAGAATAGACCCTTGAGGAACACCACACGTGAGAGGAGCCGAAGAGGAGGAGGCATCTCCACCAACAACAGAGAAGGTTCTATTTACAAGGTAGGAACACAACAGTTCCAGGGCAGTTCCATGTAAGCCAACCCATTTCTCCAAGCGATTCAACAGGATGGAATGGTCAACAGTGTCAAATGCAACGCTTAAATCTAAAAGAACCAGTATTGCACAGTCACCGGCATCAGTTGCAAGGAGTAAATCATTTGTGACCTTTATAAGGGCGGTCTCTGTACTGTGGAGGGCTCTAAAACCTGATTGAAAATTTTCAAAGATACCATTATTGTTAATGAAAGTAGTCAGCTGTGAGGATATAACTTTTTCTAGAACCTTGGACAAAACTGATAATTTTCAAATGGGCCTGTAATTAATAAGGACAGGAAAAGCCCATGAGGGCATCTGATAACCACAGTGACAAACTGCACTCACACACTCTGTACAGCCTCTATAGTCACCATTTGTGGGTTTGTACATAATTCTTTTGGCATCTGAATTGACAGTGAATGCTCACCCTGGATTATGGAACAAGGTATTACATCATCAAATGCTGTGTATTTGTAAATTGTCGACAGATAGCTTCCAAGATAGACAGATGAATGACAAGCATTGCATTCTAGTTTGTTCTATTGTGGGATATTGTGCTGTTTAACATTGATGAACAGGGCGACAGTCAAACTTTAGTAAATCACATGTGCTTATCTTAATGCATTAACTAATTCATTTGATTATCTATGCTGTGAAAGAAATTAATGTTACAGCTACAGCTGATGTACAGTCATGATTTTACGATTGGGCAATGAAACTGATCTAAATCTTAAGGCATCATGAATTAAAAATATTGCCAAATTATACAATAATATAATAATATAATAATAAACACATACAATATTTGTTATCTCATATTTGAGTCTTGTTAACTTGCTGATAGATGATAAACCTTTTCTGTCCCAAACTTTTCTTCAGCTTTACAAAAATTAGACTGAGGTACTCGTTTAAGGTGCAAGGTTACAAGGAAATCTACGCTATCTTAGACATGTCTCTGAAGAGCAGTGAGCAGGTCAGACATTTTGGTGTGATGGATGCTGATCTGAACTTCATAGTTCATATTAACAACATCACTAAAAGAGATTTTTATTATTTTAAAAGTGCAGCATATTCAGAAAGCTGCAGCAACAGTCTGAACACAGTACAGCAGCTCCACTGGATTCTTAGATTACTGCTCGTCTACAAAGCTCTATATGGCCCGGCTCCACAATACATTTCTGTCCTGTTTATTAGATATGAGCCAACAAACTCCCCCAAGTCTTGTGGCACAAGCCTCTGACTTGATCCAGCGATGAAATCAAAAGCCGCTCAGCCCATTTTGAGCTAATTCACTCTCAGTTGCCGGAACAGTCCGCCTGATGACCTGAGCAGTGCCCCAACTCTTACCGCTTTAAAAAGCAGCAACTTTTCTTTTCTCTAAATTCTTTGGCTAGGTTTTATCCCTGTGAATGTGTGTAGGCCTATGTTGTGTGTGTGTGTGTGTGTGTGTGTGTGTGTGTGTGTGTGTGTGTGTGTGTTTTGGTATTGACTATCACGTGTGGAACTGTGCAACACATTTTCTTGTAAAACCTGAACTGCTTTTTGAGCTTTTAACATTAATGTTGAATAAACTGTCAACTTTGTTCTTGTACTGACCAGAACTGACCCGGCCTTTCTTTTGAGGCACAGGTTTTAATTAAATTCACTCTTTTGCTTTTGGGGAGGGGTAATCATTTCTTTTTTTTTGTTGTTTTTTTTACTTGGGAAAACTGACTCTGCCCCTCTTGTCAAGAAGGGAGTCTGTGAGTTTCGGTTTCCTGGAATCACCGGGAAGGGACGGAGAGGGGTTTTTGCTTTAGTGCATTCTGAATGAGGAATTTCTTTCAATCCGTCATTTTTCTCTTCAGTTAATGGACTAACTTGGTCAACCCACCAGACTGATTTGAGATGGCTCTGAATATGAGGAAGTAAAGTCTGACTGCATTGCATCTAGAAATTGTATAGCGGCAGCATTACTGTCTTATTGATTCTAAGCTATTCACCTCTTCAAATATCATTTATCCGTGTGGACAACTTTACCATTTGTTTTTTAATCAAATGTGAAATGCGAAAAATCAGGCGCAATCTTCGTTTAACATCCAAGACAGGAACACCGGCATCGAAAGAAGTGATCCCCGCTAGTCGATCATTTCAAGCTTCTACATTTTATTACTTTGGTTTTGATCTTTTTGGTTATATATAGCCAAGCAGTAAATGCGTTATTACATGTTTGAGCGATGCAGCTGTAGGCCTAAATATGCAACAGAGAAGTCCATAGGCTATGTACAAAATGCTTTATTTTTGTCATATACCGCAGAAGATGCTGTCTACGTCTACTACTTTTATGTTTTAAACCCTATGTAGCCTAATTTTATCTTAGAAGAACCATTAGACGTCTTTTAAGCGGATATACGTAGGCTACACTTGTTCCGTGAGTCTTTGTTTGCATCAATGGCACTCGTACGATGAGCACTAAACTAATGAAATTAACTAAGATTTAATGGATGTCTGATCTAGCCTACCCTTGATATAGCAAGCTGTTTAACCACTGGTTGTTTCAGTGATCATAGTAGCTACATGGTTCAAAGCAATTCTAAGCTGCTCTATCGTTATACTTCATGGCATCCAGTAGGTGCCATCATTACACCATGGTTAATCTACAACATACTTAATGTCTAATACAATTTTAATTGCCATTTAACTGCCATTGGGTGTGACATACATTTCCACCCCAGTCCTCAAGCTCTTTCCTATTTCTGTTCCATGGGTGTTTAATATGGAAGTTACTTATGTTGTTGACAACATACAGTATAGGCTATGTGTTTCCTGACTGCAAAAATGTGATGCAAATAAGTAGCCTAGCCTATGCCCAATCTCTGCTAAGAAAAATGTGCGAAAACCTTTGCCTCTGTGATTATAAAGGAGTTGGATGTGCTATCTAAACATTGTGAAACTATTAAAACGCAAGGTAGCCAACTAAATCCACACAATCCATATTAGGAAACCGAGCCTGTAAACGAACCATTATCATTTTGTAAGAAATAATACACTAATAACGCATTGTTTTCAAAGCGGTTGAGCGGTTGTCATACCTGAGAGTTTTCCCTACCTTTCGCTGCCGGGTCTGTGGTGTTTCACGTTTCACTCATGAAACGGTTAGCCAATCAGAACAGAGGGGTTGTTAATATTATTGAGCCTTAAATACACAGCAACAGAAACGGCCTGTTCTTGGTAAGGCTCAGAGAGATGCTGGAAAAACATGTTTTTGGTATATGACACCACACAAACAGCTTTGAATGGAGCTCAAGACCTAAAATAAAACACTGGAAAGTGTAGTGTAGTAGTATAATATGGGACCTTTAAGTGAATTCCTTTATTGCATGACTTGGATACGAATCATATTTTCTTTTTTCCTCTCAAGATTTTATTTATCCCATTTCATTATTACATCACATGCATACAAATTAGTCACAATGTGTCTGCTTTGAATGATATGTAAGCCTATTATGACAAAATTGTAAGATGTTGATGCTGTATGTAATCAATTTGTTTGAAGACCACTATTATATTTTCCCTTTATTGTTTCTACGAATACAACAATCAGGGCAACAACAAGAATAAGAAATATGCACACAATCTTCCATCTATGCTTTCGTTGAAACTCGTCTGTGGCCGTCTTCAGTTTTACTCCAACGAAAACTCCAACGATGAAAGCAAGGACTGCAACAAGAGCTACCAGAGCGCCACACGCTTCCTCTTCTGAGAAACATAAAGTCTGTCAGGATTAATTCATAGTAGCAAGCAACCACTGACATGAGCATTGGAATTGGTGTCTAAGGAAAAAAAATCTAAAATGTAAGGTGAAATACTACCTTGGGTTACCATGACAGCAGAGTTTATCAGCAGTCGGGGTCAAGTGAAACGTCCCTATGATATTGAAATGACATAATAAAACAAAATTAACTCTGTACACTTGCTTACTGATCTGTCATATAATAAAGATACTTGTTTTGGTTTAGCTTTAAATGAGTCCAAATACTGTTTGAAATCCCTAGAAAAAGTATTCTACCTATATTTAAACAGGACAGTGCGGCAGCTTGTACAGAAATATATCTACGTACATATTAAAAAAATCTATTTGTAATTTAATAGGCTACATACCAAAGCTCCTTCTTAGCTGTTGTGTCTTTTGCTGCTAGTGAGGAAACAGTCAGGATATTACAGTTTTTTGTGATCGCTTACACACCTGTTGCGGAATTTGGCTCATTGTGTCAAAACTCTACACACAAGCCAAATAAGACACAACACTTGGAGATAAACATCTCACTTCTATGTCAAAATGAAACTGCAATCAAAACCTAACAATCCTTTTTCAAAATGGCATTTTTGCAACAAAATGATACACACATGCACCAATTGAATTACTCTTTCAAAGCAACACACTGATGTACTTTATATAAAACACTGCTGCCTTTAGTACTTTGTATACCTTTTTAATTTTGTCATACAGGCTTCTGTGAAAGATTGTTCCAGTACAGTACATCTACTCAAATTTCAATGAACACAAAAATAGAAAGGCTTCAGAAAACAAAAAAAAAAAGAAAAAAAAAGAAATGATATATATGTTGCGTGGTCTGCGATGATCTGTGCTCGTAGTTGATGTAGGCAGATGGTGTTGACAATGGCCAGTTCATGTTCATGGGTGAACAGACGTTGCCTTCCACCTTCAGGAGGTCGTCTGGCAGTTCTGTAGAAAATGCAAGAACATGATGTCATTGGTTAGGTTCTTTTTTACATACTCTACTGTCATACTGTACACAGTAACATCAAAACTGTATTGCTCACAGCACTATACCTATTTTTTTTTGTTCACTGAGGGGCATAGACCGAATACTGTTGGACTACATTGTATTGTACTGTGATGCAGAATGATGTGCAACAATTACATAGGTACAGTCTAGTGTAGAAAGTTGAACACATACCTGTTTTCCAGTCTAAATGTCCGTATTACTGTATGGATGCTACCGTGTAGCGACTCAGGGAGGCTGGACTCTCTGCCCAGCCTCCCTCATCGTCAGGCCATGATTTATGACATGGTCCACCAAAGTGGCCCTAATGTCATCGGAAATATCTCCATCTCCTCCTCCTCCTCCTCCTCCTCCTCCTCCTCCTCCTCCTCCTCCTCCTCCTCCTCCTCCTCCTCCTCCTCCTCCTCCTCCTCCTCCTCCTCCTCCTCCTCCCGCTCTCACTGCCTCCATGTTTGCAAAGTTCTCACAAAAGAGGTGAGCTTACCTGAGGCCTATTTGTAGTGCTAAGACTCAGACTGATTGGTGTTCAATTAGTGTATAAGTGTTTTCATCTGTGTGTGTGTGGGTGTTGCCAATTTCAGGTATGTTTTGCATTTTGAATAGAAGTGTTTTTCCAATGATTGCAAGAGATTTCATTTTTGAATGAAATGTCTAATGTAAGAAACAGTGTGTAGTGTTTTGCAAGAAGTGTGTTGCAGAATTGCAAACAAAGTGCAAAGCAGAAAATGTGTTTGTACTTTTGGTGCCTTTGTTTAAGGCATGGTGTTGTGTTCCATCATTTATATTAGTGCTACTTTCTACCACTAGGCGGCACTGTCGTAAAGTAGTTACTAGTTGAGACGCTGTATATAGACAGATTCAAGATGGCTACTACTGAATGCACGATGCTATGCCGCTACTGAGAATATGTTTTGCTTTGCTGTTAGCCTGTTGAAGTAAACGGCACTTGTTAAGAGTCTGGTGTTTTATTCATGAGCCTACACTACACACGGTTACAAAAGTTAAGGTTTTGATGCTTTTGTCTAAGCATTCACTTTCAGTGTGTAAGCAATTGGCAAAAACTGTATTATTGCAGTATATTGCAGGATAAAATCAAGCATATCTATTTCCTTGTTTTTATTTTCTGAAATGGATCAGCTGATATCACTGATTGAGAGCTCTGACCAATGAAATTAGAAACAAAGCCCACTGTCACTCAGTACAGAGTTCATTCAATGCGTGCTTCTAATCCTCTATAATCCTCAATGAGTGCCTCTAAAAAACTTTTGTAGTCAGTGGTATCATCATAAATGTCCACACCCATACGATGACTCACTGTGTACAGGCAGGAATATTTATCTCTCAAGCTGTACAGAGAATGCAGTGCAACATGATTTTCTACTCAGCTGGCCAAGGCCTCCACTCCTTGTATCAGCCATCATTACAGTAATACACATGACAAGAGAGGGGCAAAAGCAGCATGTTGGAAACCTATCCAGTTCCTTGATGTAAAGGAGCATAATGGGCAAATATAATGAAGAGCTGATTTGAGAAATGACAATTACTTGCTGCGGTAAGGTTTCTTGACAGATCTTTTTTCAGATGTTGACAAAAAAACAAAACAAGAAAATCTACTTCAAAGAATCTATTAAAATAAATTCCAACAAACGTTTCAGCAATTTTTTTTTCTTTAGCCATCATCTGCCCTATTTGACTTTAAACAACTCTTAACATTCAAGTAAATAACCTGTCTGCCTAATCAAACTTTCTATTGATCTAGATGAAATCCCAGTCATCACTATCAAAGGAAAAATAAGACACTGGCTCATGAGGGCATCTGGGTTCACAGAACAGATTAAAAAAAACAACATCCTAGCATCCTTCCATTAGTTCAGTTTTGTTTTGCTTTGTTTCATTTAGCAATGCTAGTTATATAACAAGGTTCTCGGATGCCTTCCTGTTGAGCCTTGTGGAGGTGTCATGGGCCTAATTCAGTGACATATCTGGGTGGGAAGTGCCCACTTGATGACCGCAGTGACAAACTGCACTCACACACTCAACCCTGTAACATTTGGATTAGATGGCTGGTGAATGGAGCTGCCTGTGTGATGGTCCTGTAGATTTATGACAGCAGAGGCTGATGTCCTCTCACCAATTGCGGGTTAGTACATCATTCTTTAGACATCTGAATTGAGTTTCTGTATGCTCACCCTGGATTATGGCACAAGAGATTACAACATCAAATGTATTTATAAATTGTGGACAGATTTAAATTACAAGCATTCACATGACACCGTTTCGGAAGGTCCTGTTTTGTAAGTTGGAGAATTGTTCAGCATTGGTGGAGGTTTGCGCTCTATTGAGTGCCTTCTCATTTGTTCTGTTATGGGATATTGTGCTGTTTTAACACTGTCAACCAGGACTACATTCAAACCCTAGTGAATCTTGTGTGCTTATCTTAATGCATGCAATTGTTTTGTTTGATTCTCTATGTGAACCCAAATATTTTATAACTACAGCTAATTACTACAGGTATTATTGTGTGATTGCGTCATGAAACTGAAATCTCAAGGCATCACAAATTAAAATACATTGACAAATGTGATACTATACAGTATATACTGTATATATAGCCTATATATTTCTATATATATATTTACATCTGTGGTGGGATATATACACAATTTGTTATCGCATATTTGAGTCCTGTTAACTTGCTAGATAGATGATAAACCTGTGTCCCAAACCTTTCTTCAGCTTTACAAAGATTAGACTGAGGTACTTGTTAAAGTTTAGTTTAAAGTTTACAAGAACAGGACATTTGTGCTTTCTTTGACTGTCTCTGAAGAGCAGTGAGCAGGTCAGAAATCTTGATGTGATGGATCTGAACTTCATAGTTAATATTAACAACATCACTAAAAAAGCTTTCTATTAGTTTACAAATGTTTCTGTCACCGTCAGATTCAGCCGTTATTACAAGTGCAGCATATTCAGAAAGCTGCAGCAACAGTCTGAACACAGTACAGCAGCTGCACTGGATTCTTAGATTACTGCTCGTCTACAAAGCTCTATATGGCCCGGCTCCACAATACATTTCTGTCCTGTTTATTAGATACGAACCAACAAACTCCCCCAAGTCTTGTGGCACAAGCCTCTGACTTGATCCAGCGATGAAATCAAAAGCCGCTCAGCCCATTTTGAGCTAATTCACTCCCAGTTGCCGGAACAGTCCGCCTGATGACCTGAGCAGTGCCCCAACTCTTACTGCTTTAAAAAGCAGCAACTTTTCTTTTCTCTAAAGTCTTTGGCTAGGTTTTATCCCTGTGAATGTGTGTATGTTGTGTGTATGTTGTGTGTGTCTGTGTGTGTGTGTACATCGGTGATTGGGTATGCATAAGCGTACGTGTGTGTGTGTGCTTGCGCATGCTGGCTGGGAGGGTTGTCTATGTGATATATGTATACATATATCCTCTCTATGTGACCGCCTAGGTGTTTCTATCACAGGTTTGCCCTAATTTTGTGTGTGTTTTCCTTTTATGGTTGTATACAAAGCACATTGAGTTTACTTGTATACAAATAATGTTTGACTTAACTTGAAATATATAAATGACAACACAAGAAAATTAAATTACTTAAACATAAACAGTCACTTTTTCTAAAGAAGAGGATCTTTGCCATCCAAAAATCACAGAGGACACCAAATGTCCAACAATAACAACTAATATATTTAAGATATTAAATGGATGTAGCCGAAACAAAACTGACCAATTTGACCCGGCTAATCTTGGAATAGAAGTCAGTATGAACTGGTTTTGTGGGAGGGGTATTCAACAATGGGAGGATGTGATGCAGTCCAGAAGTTTGGTTGTTTCCTCCCTTTTAAACAACCAAATCTCATTATATGGTTATAGTTACAGAATCGAAAGTCTGTCAGTTAAAGAACTTGTTGTTAGACTGCGTAGAACACACAACGACTTAAAAATCTAGAAACTTATTCAACATGTTCACAGTGTTGTTGACAGCCGCCGTGGGGATGCACATTTCCAGAGGTACATTTTAAACAATACAAGGAAATAGGAAGCCCCTTCTGTATAGGCCAGGCTTCCAGAAGTTTCCCAGAGAAGTGAAGCTTGTGTAAGTTCACTTCACAGTTCAGAGCTGGAACAGCACATTTGTCGCCATCTTCACACTGGAAAAGAGGGATCCAAAATCATGGCTGAAGGTAAGATTATCTGACCTGATGTTAAAAATGACGCAGCATTGATCCTCTTAGTGCTTTGTGTAGTGAAGATGCAACACTCTGCTACTGTGACACCGAAAAGAGCGCGAGTGGGAAAGAGGAAAGTAGCCTATATCTTGCAAATGATGTCAGTGACTAAAATCAATTTTCATCTGTGTCTCATTGGTATAATTTCATATCGCAGCGATACCCCTCAGAGAGAAAAAACAGAGAACTCTTCCTCGGTCTGATGGGTGTGGTCTGCCTAGCCATGACGGTATGTTCATTCATTCGATTGCTCCAGCCTTTACAATCAGTCATGCAGAAATCAACGCATTTTTCAGCTCCTTGCAGACTAATATGGCAGGAAATGAATTCACTCTTAACACTATGCACTACATTAACTTTGCTCATGCATTTACAGCTCTGGAGTTGTCTGGCGGGCTGAGGATAGTCCTGGTGGGCAAGACTGGATCAGGGAAGAGTGCTACGGGAAACACCATCCTGGGGAGAGCGGCCTTCAAAGAGGACCCAAGCCCAGTATCTGTGACCAAACATTGTGAGACGCAGAGCGGAGAGGTGGACGGGACCGTGGTCCAGGTCATCGACACTCCAGGGCTGTTCGATACAGCCGTTACAGAGGAAGAAGTAAAGACAAAGATAGAGGAGTGTGTCAAGATGTCGGTCCCCGGCCCCCACGCCTTCCTGTTGGTGATCAGGCTTGGAGTGAGGTTCACCGAGGAGGAGAGGAATGCTGTCAAGTGGATCCAGGATAACTTCGGAGACGACGCCTCCATGTACACCATCATGCTGTTCACGTGTAAAGATCAGGCGAAAGCCGACAATGCTCTAAAGGAGTGCAAGGAGCTACGGAGACTCTCGATCACATTTGGACGCAGATACCACGCCTTCAACAACAACGACACAGACGACCGCGTTCAGGTCAAAGAGCTGATCACCATGATCAAGGAAATGGTACAGGATAACGGGGGAAAGCACTACACAAACGAGATGTATGAGAAAGCTCAGAGAAAGCTGAGAGAGGAGGAGGAGCGGAGGACTCAAGAGGAGGAAAAGAAGAAAGAGGAGGAGAGGAAAATGTGGGATGCAGAGAGAGAGAAGCAAGAGAAAGAGAGAGAAAAGGAGAAAAAGGTTAGAAAAAAGAACATGCGTGTGGCGTCAGCTGCTGCTGTTGTGTTGGTGTTAGCTGGGGTGGTCATAGCAGTGGGAGCAGACACGACAGTAGCGCTGGCTCTAGGAGCTCCAGCCCTCATACTAGGAGTGTTTTGTGGCTTAGCTGCCATTTTCTTATGGAAAGGACTAAGATGCAAATCTAGAGCAGATGTTCCAGTATAGCTGAGCGCAGACTTGCAACAGGGACATGTTGATGCACGTTGATGATTACATGTGACGTTGATTACAGAAGTTTTCCAAATACAGAATTAGTAAGACACACATTATTGTCATGTTCAAATTGATGAAAGAATGATGTTGTTTTGTTTCTGTATTCTCCTTCCTAAAAAATCTGAATTTTTGACAATATTACCACAACACAACATCACAGTAATAGAAGTATTTAAATTCAGTATATACACTAAAAAGCAGAGCTACAGACTGTAGACAGACAGAAAATGTGAAATGTAAAAGTTTTTTTTGTTTATTCATTTATTGTTTTGATTTATCAAAGCGTTGTTATACACTGCTTTTAACAAGGAACACACATTTTGAGTTATACTTGAACAGCTATTTTGTGATTTATGAGAAATACTGATGATTTCCAATAAACGATGTTAGACCTCATTGATCTTTTGTGCTATAAATCTTATACATTTTGTAAATAAAACATTTCTGCACAGTTCAGCCTTCGATAAATTATACAATAAAATGATTAAGTAAAATATCCATACAGATTAATATGTGTTTCCATTGTTTCTTGTACTTTAAGTTTGACTATGATGTGCTGTTTCCCTCTCAGTATTATTATTAGCATTACAAGCTCACTTCCTTCAAGGAAACGAGAGACAATGGCAAACGCCTGCTAGGAGATCACATTTGAATGAGGCAGCATTCTAAACAGAGAAACCGCTCACTATCCTGCCACTATGTCACAGCCACCACATACCATTCATTATGACAGAACTATAGAGTCCTTTAAAACCTCACTGTCCACTGTCCATGGTGAACTGTCAGCTGCACAGTCACCAGCACTTTGAGGAAAGTGAAATTAAGTTATTTCACCTTTTTATGTTCACTGATTGCTTGGCTGACATGGAACTAAAGATCTTGAAGCCGAATCTAATTTCTTTGCAAATCGTCTGTGAAATGAAAAAATATGAGGAACTTTTGTTACTTTGGTTGTGATGTAAAAGTTAAAACACTAACTTAAACACTTGTTGCTTTGGAAAATCAGTGATATTGATATGGTTTTGAAGTGAAGTGTAACACTTTAAACGCACTAATCATTCCATTTGTGTGTTGTATTTCTGCCATATAACCAAACCTGCAATGATATGAACACTCACAGGACAGGTGAAATACCCATGAAAATGAAAAGGCCATCCATTATGCAGCAGGTGTGTGTTTACTCTATAAGTGCAATTTAATTCTCTCCAAGAGACGGTAGTGCATGGCAGGAAACGAAATTGAATACATTTGGATTATTATTAGTAGAGAACAAAAGTTTGCATTTGTATGATGTGTTCAGCCATTTCAAGTTGTTCATTCGTTTTATTAGGTTTTAATCATGTTTGAAAACAAAGGTTATGTAAAAGCAACATTTTTCCTTTTAAAAACCAAGCTGCTTTGTTACAAACCAACAAAGAATACCAAGACAAACAAACTGAACTTAACACTTTATTCAAGAATGTATTTCACCTCCAAACCATCCTGTTTATACACAAACTGATGCATGAAGAATAAACTGAAGATACAATATATTATAAAGCACATTTTAAATTCCCATAACCAAAATAGTGTGCACACAAAGTTTTTTTGCAAATTAATATAGCGGCTTACAGCTCTCCAGAGTTTATTGTGAGCTATTTTAGGGTTTGTCATTTCAGGGTGAGATATTATTATTACTATTATATTACTATATATATATTACTGTGCAAAAGTCTTAGGCATATGTCAAAGATATCGATAAAGCGAAGATGCTTTCAAAACTAATTAAATGAAAAGTTTCTGAATATCAAAAATTTATAATAAACAGCAGTCTACTGGCACACTAATGCAGAAAACAAATAAACATCTAAGACTTCTAAGAAATTTATATAAAAAATCTAGGGTGCCTAAGACTTTTGCACAGTACTGTATATATAAGGGAGAGTGGGGTAAGTTGTCACGTGGGTAGGTTGTCTCAGTGGCTTTAATTCGGAAACTAAATATTTTGGAGCCAAAAGTCCAATTACAAAAATGTTTACTTTCTCAATAGGAGGATACCTATGTTAATTACAGCAGTCTAGTCAAAACACTCTTAACGTAAAAGCAATTTGTATACCCAAAAGTAAATAATGAAAATCTTAGTGATTTTCTTCTCATTTTTTTCTTATAAAGGAATCAAAATAATTGTACATCGTGACACATAAAAGCAAGGGTCAGCTATAACCTGATAATAAATTTGAATGGTTTAGTGAAGCTGTGTGCTCAGGGAGGGGACCTTTGTCAGGAAAGCCTCGGTGGGGCATGTTGTCACATTGATTTCAGGGCATGTTGTCATAACTATCCAAATTTTTTTTTTTTTTTAAATAGCTTTGCATTCATTCTTTTCTGAATAAATAAGATTTTGGTACTTGCACCCACAAACCTTTGGCTTGTGTAGCAAGTGGCCTCTCTGCTGGACCAGACTCACATACAGTCACAGAGGCAGATTACTATTATTACTGTTTTCTTTAAGTGACTAAGAAGCCATTTTACATAATAAAACATCAATTAAAATGCGTATATATATTCCATGTACATTAATATATCATGCTGTTAGCAATTGTATCAGAATCTATGTTTGTCTGGGCATCCCAGGACAGGTGAGGAATGGATTATTTTACCTGGTGTTAGGTGGGTGTCGATTTCTGAGATGAAGTATGTTGTTTTCAATACAAGAGTATGTTTTTCATGATATTATTACAGTATACATACTTCAGAGGAAATTTAATTGTGTGCACAAACACACTACACTTGTCTATGTGACAACATGTCATAAGTTGTCAAGTGGTATTTAATCAGTAATAACTTTTTCTTCCAGTAAATTATTCAAAATGTAAAAATGCCATTTTTTAGACAAGACCTTAATCTAGCTAGAAAAATGTATATTGTATCTCAGTAGTAAGGCACTACTGAGAAATATACCCATGAGTAAAAAGTATGACAACATGCCCTGCTCTCCCCTACTATATATCACATATATCCCATTCTATCTATTCCATTTTCCCATTTTGTCACATGTCTACTACATGTTAAACATTTCTGCAGCACATTCATAACCTTCAGTGATTCCAAGATATGAACCCAGAGCTATGAGAAGGTTTGAGGAAAAAAACGCTCCTGCGCCAAGTGCTCCTGCGCTAGCAAGAGCTGCCATTTTACACCAAGCTCTCTTTTTCTCCTCCTCTCTGATCCTATCCTCCTCTTCCTTCTTCTCTCTCCTTTCCTCCTCCTCCCTCCTTTTCATCTCATCCTTGAGTTTCTTCTGGGCTTTCTGGTACATCTCATTGGTGTAGTGTTTTCCTCCGTTGTCCTCCACCATCATCTCTATCTTCTCCAGAAGTTCTTGGACCTGGCTACGACTGGTTCTCTTGTCATTGATGAGTGAATGGTATTTTCCTCCACACTTGGTGATCAGTCTCCGCAGCTCCAGGCTTTCTCTCACAAAGTCCTCCACGGATTTATGTTCTAACAGGTCTGCATGCGTAAACAGGACCATGGTGTACATGGAAGCATCTGAGCCGAAGTTATCCTGGATCCACTCCACAGCCTTCCTCTCCTCTTCTGTGAATCTTGACTTCAGACTGATCACCAGCAGAAAGGCATGGGGTCCTGGAACTGACTGTTCAATGCACTCCTCTATTTTTACTTTCACTTCCTCCTTTGTCGTGTTTGTGTCAAAGAGCCCTGGGGTGTCAATAACAACGATGTTACGGCCATCATGACTCTGTGGACCATTAAACAAATGCTGGTGTTAAGAGGCTTGTGTGTGTGTGTGTGTGTGTGTGTGTGTGTGTGTGTGTGTGTGTGTGTGTGTGTGTGTGTGTGTGAATGTGCACATGTATATACAGTATGTTTCATATGTAAGTTTCATTCCAAAATAAGATCTCCACACTTTGAACACTGACCTCGACAAAATTATTATTATTATTAACACAAATTCAAAGAAATTATACTCTTTGAACATAGTAGGTAATGTCAGTCTTTGGACAACAAAATCAAAGCTGACTTTTTGAGATTTTAGAAATATATATATATATATATATATAATATATATATATATATATATGATCTCTGTGTATATATATATATATATATAAGTTAAGATACTGATTTTGTTTTTTTTGGACATATAACATTTTGCAAACAAACTCTTCATTTGTAGCTATATAATGTGTATGTGTATGTTCATCTCTGTACCTTTGTGGTGACTGTGGCATTGAGCAGTTAGGATTTGACCACACAATGTGACCAGAACCAGCAGGCTGCAACCTGGGATCCAACCTTTTCCTTTGGACATCTCTGTAATCTCTATTAAAAACACACACAAAAAAAAAACCCCAAAAAAACAATGAGGTCAAGTCTGAAAATCCCAAAACCAAATTCATAATATGGATAATAATAGATCAAAACAGCTGACAATATTAGGCTATATATAATTTATCCATAGGCAGAGATTGTGAGGTGGCCAGTAGTGGCTGAAATATATCACTACAACAACCCTTGAATAAAGCTTATTTGCACTTCTGCACAAAGTAAACTAAATCAATGTGTTAAATCTCCATGTTACAATATGATCATTAAATCATTAGACGCTAAAAAGAGAAGAGATTAAAAAGTGATTACGTAAAAAGAGACGTTTACTACGGAAGCCGAGAACGGCCGTGCTTGCAATTATTTTTTTTAATGCCGTTATGTCGAGATCACGAGTTAATTATCTCTTTATCTCGAGATAACAAAGCTCGTTTTCTCGAGATAACGAGTTAATTATCTCGTTATCTCGAGAAAACAAAAGTCGTTTTCTCGAGATAACGAGATAATTTATCATGAGAAAACGACTTTTGTTTTCTCGAGATCACGGGATAATATGGAGAACTCGAAAGAGTGTCTGGTTCATTTGATCACACCTGATTTGAGCCTTCAAGATCACTGTCATGACTGTCGGGGAGGATTCATAACTGAACAGGAAGCATAAATGTGTAGGTTTGTTTGCTGCAGGTACATTTCCAGCTTAAAAGTCAGTTGCTACAGTTGTTAAGATGCCATATGCATGCTGGCATGGCACTCCTGATCTCTGATAAACATTATAAGTAATAGGAGGAAACAACATTTTGTTTTCTCGTGATAACGGGTTGATTATCTCGTTATCTCGAGATAACAAAACTCGTTTTCTCGAGATAACGAGATAATTAACTCGTGATCTCGAGATAACGGCATTAAAAAAATAATTGTAAGCACGGCCGTTCTCGGCTTCCGTAGTTTACTGCATTAGGTAAGACGGCTGTTTTTTTGAATTTGTGTGTGTGTTTTCAGTTGGACTGTAGCCTGTGTGGGCTACCTCGGTAACCCTCTGGAGATATTGCACAATGTGGTTATAACGTGCAGCACAGTTTGGAATTGACAGGGATATAATAGTTTTTTGGCTGGACCGCAACAGCGGGGCCAGCCCTACAAACGCGAATGTCTGTCACTGACTGAGTGACTGACTGACTGAGTGATCAAGTTACACCATTGGTCGGCCGTGGCCCGTGGCACATCATAGGATCAGAGAGCCAGAAATTTAAGTTTTCGTCACCGGGTGTCCGGCGAACAGCGTTTTCGGCACCGATGGGTACTAGAGCGCCTGGACGCACCGTGGGCGCGGTGGAGACGACAGCGGCGGAGAGAGGAGACGGGACGCGCTGGAACGGAGATCAGTATGGATGTATGGACTATTCTACACCGGAGTTAGTTACGCCATTGGTCGGCCGTGGCACGTGGCACACTCATACACGGTCCAGCCATATGTTACCCACGCAGAATATGTGGTCACATTTTCGGTTTAATTTAATGTAATATTTTATTTTTGTATGAGTAATTACTAAGTCCTCCAAGGCTTTTGTGTTAAAAACATATGTACACAACTACAGACAGCAGAGGACAGCAGAGCGCTTGCCGTAAAGGGACTGTCTTGACTACGTAGCTGTCGTTAGCTTGCCATTCTGGCAAGACCGACCAGACGAACGGCAGCAAGTTTCCTCTGCGTCGTTATTTCTTCACAAATTCTCCTGTTTTACAGGTTAGTGATGTGTATAAAGGCACAAAAGGTATAAATAAGCATAGAGAAGCGTTATCGCTGATGTTTTTAAGCTGTTTATAATGCATTGTGTAGTTTGTCGTGTTCCCTCCGGCTCCGCTATATTGGAGACGGCCTCGGTGTTAATGGCGGACACTAACGTTAGCTATTTTCTTTAGCATAGACTCCTGCTCCCTGATCAATGTAGAGTTCTAGTTTTGATGTTTACAGCTCCCTTGCACTTGGTTAGTTTTACATTTCAAGTGTTTTATGCTTATTTTGTTTATAAAATATGTGCCATGTTGGTCTGAGGTCATTCATATAAATACCCTGTGAATACTAATATGCCGTTATCTTGCCTAGGGACATACAAAGCAGTGGGTTTAAAGTGAGTACAGTTGACAGGACTGTAAGTGAGTACAGAACTAATATATATGAAGAAAAGTTTATATTCCTTCCTAATGGGTCATCACATTGATGATATAGCATGTGGGTTTATTCCCCTATTTGTTTATGGAATGTGTTAATTTTTTGTGAATGTGTTTGAATGGAAACCAAAGAGAGACTTGGGATTAAGTGGATGAGTAGGAAAAAACATAAAGCATTTGATAATGTGTTTATTTAATAAATTCTGGCAAGACCGACCAGACGACCAGACGAACGGCAGCAAGTTTCCTCTGCGTCGTTATTTCTTCACAAATTCTCCTGTTTTACAGGTTTATCATCTGTCTGCATGCCCAGTACAGCTGGGCCTGTTACACATATACTAGGTTTTGACCTAGTCTTGTTCTTTTGGTGCCCCTCCAGAATAGTCTACAACTCAAACTCCGCCTATGAATTTATCCTTATAATGAAAACACACAAACGTTTTTTGCTTTAAATTGCTGTTTTGTTATATAATGTAGGTAATCTAGGAAAAGTGCATTCTAAATTCATCTAACAATATAAAGTATTTTTTACAGACCTGTGTATTGCTTGTAGGCAGAAGAGAAGAATCCCAATAGTCTGACCGCTTTCAAATCCTACTGTCCAATAACAGTGGTGGGCTTTAAACAAGTGTTTCAGCTTACACTTTGTCTTTTGTGTCAGAGCTCAGTTTAATTTTCCTAGACAAGGAAAGGATTGTGATTGGTGCAGCATCAGACAGGTGGCCAGCCCAGAACACCTTCAGCCGGATTAACAAGAACAGAGAGCCATCTACTGGTGCCAGGAGGGACAGCATAATGTTCAAGTTGAAGGAAAATTGTGTGCACACGCTCAGGCGTGTGTGTGTGTGTGTGTGTTCTGGGGCATCATACTGGGTATATTGACTAGGGCCCCAAATGTCTGGACTACATTTATAAATTCATATTAAAAAAGGAAATATACTTTTTTTCACTTTTATTTTATCGTATGACACAACTGTTGTGTTGTTATCTGTGATGTAATCAGAGACAAACTGGAACAAGCAGGAATACAATTTGGCTCAATTGTCTGTGCAGACTCGAAAGCCATGAAAGTATGGCTATGACAGCTGATAAGTGCTAGCAGAGTAGAGCATTAAACCCATAATTTCAATTAGGTATGTGTCAAATAATTGATAAGTAAATGAATGTGTGGAGGTGTGTTTGAGTTGTGGATGGGTAGACATAGATGTTGGAATAATGTTGGTGGAGGAGAGGAAAGTGGAGTGGGGCATGGAGTCACCTCCTGTGCATAGGGCCCATAATTCCTGGCTACGCCCCTGTGTGTGTGTTTGTGTGTGTGTGTGTGTGAGTGTGTGTGTGTTGCTTGATTGACGTGGAATTAAAAATCTTGAAGCCGAATCTCATTTCTTTGCAAATCGTCTGTGAGATAAAAAAATATGAGGAACTTGTGTTACTTTGGTTGTGATGTAAAAATTTAAAAAACACTAACTTAAACACTTCTTGCTTTGGAAAATCAATGGTATTGTTATGGTTTTGAGGTGAACTGTAGGTGTAACACTTTAAACACACTAACCATTCCATTTGTGTGCTATATTTTTGCCATATAACCAAACCTGCAATAATATGAACATACACAGTACAAGTGAAATAGTGTTTACTCTATGAGTGCAATTGAATTCTCACCAAGAGATGGTAGTGCATGGCAGGGAATGAAATGGAATATATTTGGATTATTCTTAGAGAATAAAAGTTTGCATTTGTATGATATTTTGGGCCATTTCAAACTGTTCAATCGTTTTGTTGTGTTTGTGTTTAGTTTTAAACGAAAGTTATGTAAAATATACACATTTTTGCTTTTGAAATGATATATTCAATTCAATTCAATTTTCTTTATTGGCATGAAAGTTTACAAACAATGTTGCCAAAGCATGAAGGTACAGGTTATTCTTAAGTGTGAATGAATGGTGAACACCCAGAGTCTAATCTGTCGTCAGACGTATATACGATGGGTTTCCGAGATTGATATTTATAAATTCAGAGAAAAAAAAAGGAAATACATACTTTTATTTCACACAGCCCTGGTTTTGAAATATGGTTTATTCAGAAATCTACAAGACTACAAACGAATAAAACTTTCTTTAAAATATGATACAGCTGTATCATCTTCTATTATCGTATGTCCCAACTGTTGTGTTATCAGAGACAAACTGGAACAAGTAGGAATAAAATTTGGCTCAGTTTTCTGTGCAGACTCAAAACTGTCCTAACCAAACAAGGTATTTCTGGTGAATGTATGGCTATGACAGCTGATAAGCACTAGCAAAGTAGTGCATTAATAAACCCATAATTTCAATTAGGAATGTGTCAAATAATTGATAAGTAAATGAATATCTGGAGGTGTGTTTGAGTTGTGGATGGGTAGACATAGATGTTGGAATAATGTTGGTGGAGGAGAGGAAAGTGGAGTGGGGCATAGAGTCACCTCCTGTGCATAGGGTCCATAATTCCTGGCTACGCCCCTGACTGTGAAGCCGAATCTAATTTCTTTGCAAATCGTCTGTGAAATGAAAAAATATGAACTTTTGTTCCTTTGGTTGTGATGTAAAACACTAACTTAAACACTTGTTGCTTTGAAACATCAATGGTACTGATATGGTTTTAGTGAAGTGTAGGTGTAACACTTTAAATGCACTAACTATTCCATTTGTGTGCTATTTCTGCCATATTATCACCAAAACCGCCAAATAACCACCATATAACCACCAAAGCTGCAATGATATGAGCACTCACAGGACAGGTGAAGTACCCACGGAAAATGAAAAAGCCACAAGTGTTTACTCTATAAGAGCATTTGAATTCTCTCCAAGAGACGGTAGTGCATGGCAGGAAACTAAACGGAATACATTTGGATTATTCTTTGTAGAGAACAAAAGTTTGCATTTGTATGATGTGTTCAACCATTTCAAGTTGTTCAGTCGTTTTATTAGGTTTTAATCATGTTTGAAAACAAAGGTTATGTAAAATCAACACATTTTTGCTTTTAAAACCCAAGCTGTTTGTTACAAACTGACAAAGAATACCAAGACAAACAAACTGAACTGAACTTCACACTTTATTCAAGAATGTATTTCACCCCCAAACCATCCAGTTTATACACAAACTGACGCATAAAGAATAAATTGAACATGCAATATATTATAAAGCACATTTTAAATTCCCATAACCAAAATAGTGTGCACACAAGCCTTATGGTGGACAGTTTTTTGCAAATTAATGTAGTGGCTTACAGCTCTCTAGAGTTTATTGTGAGCTATTTTAGGGCTTGTCATTTCAGGGTGAGATATTACTATTACTATTACCTTTTTTTTACATTATATTTTTTACATTTTACATAATAAAACATCAATTTAAAATGTGTATATATATTCCATGTATATTAATATATCATACTGTTACTAATTGTATCAGAATGTATGTTTGTCTGGGCATCCCAGGACAGGTGAGGAATGGATTATTTTACCTGGTGTTAGGTGGGTGTCGATTTCTGAGATGAAGTATGTTGTTTTCAATACAAGAGTATGTTTATCATGATATTATTATAGTATATATACTTCAGAGGAAATTTAATTGTGTGCACAAACACACTACACTTGTCTATGTGACAACATGTCATAAGTTGTCAAGTGGTATTTAATCAGTAATAACTTTTTCTTCCAGTAAATTATTCAAAATGTAAAAATGCCATTTTTTAGACAAGACCTTAATCTAGCTAGAAAAATGTATATTGTATCTCAGTAGTAAGGCACTACTGAGAAATATACCCATGAGTAAAAAGTATGACAACATGCCCTGCTCTCCCCTACTATATATCACATATATCCCATTCTATCTATTCAATTTTCCCATTTTGTCACGTCTACTACATGTTAAACATTTCTGCAGCACATTCATAACCTTCAGTGATTCCAAGATATGAACCCAGAGCTATGAGAAGGTTTGAGGAAAAAAACGCTCCTGCGCCAAGTGCTCCTGCGCTAGCAAGAGCTGCCATTTTACACCAAGCTCTCTTTTTCTCCTCCTCTCTGATCCTATCCTCCTCTTCCTTCTTCTCTCTCCTTTCCTCCTCCTCCCTCCTTTTCATCTCATCCTTGAGTTTCTTCTGGGCTTTCTGGTACATCTCATTGGTGTAGTGTTTTCCTCCGTTGTCCTCCACCATCATCTCTATCTTCTCCAGAAGTTCTTGGACCTGGCTACGACTGGTTCTCTTGTCATTGATGAGTGAATGGTATTTTCCTCCACACTTGGTGATCAGTCTCCGCAGCTCCAGGCTTTCTTTCATAAACTCCTCCACGGATTTATGTTCTAACAGGTCTGCATGTGTAAACAGGACCATGGTGTACATGGAAGCATCTGAGCCGAAGTTATCCTGGATCCACTCCACAGCCTTCCTCTCCTCTTCTGTGAATCTTGACTTCAGACTGATCACCAGCAGAAAGGCATGGGGTCCTGGAACTGACTGTTCAATGCACTCCTCTATTTTTACTTTCACTTCCTCCTTTGTCTTGTTTGTGTCAAAGAGCCCTGGGGTGTCAATAACAACGATGTTACGGCCATCATGTGCTACCTCCCCTTTCTGACAACCTGCTGTCACAGACTCGGGTGACATCTCCTCTTTAAAGGTGTTTTTACGCCCCAGGATGGTGTTTCCAGTTGCACTCTTTCCTGATCCAGTTTTCCCAACCAGAATGAGCCTCAGATCTTTCACATGCTTTGACTCTGTGGACCATTAAACAAATGCTGGTGTTAAGAGGCTTGTGTGTGTGTGTGTGTGTGTGTGTGTGTGTGTGTGTGTGTGTGTGTGTGAACGTGCACATGTATATACAGTATGTTTCATATATAAGTTTCATTCCAAAATAAGATCTCCACAATTTGAACACTGACCTCGACAAAATTATTGTTATTACTAACACAAATTCAAAGAAATTATACTCTTTGAACATAGTAGGTAATGTCAGTCTTTGGACAACAAAATCAAAGCTGACTACATCATCTAAATTTTAGAAATATATAAGTTAAGATACCGATTTAGTTTTTTATGGACATATAACATTTTGCAAACAAACTCTTCATTTGTAGCTATATAATGTGTATGTGTATGTTCATCTCTATACCTTTGTGGTGACTGTGGCATTGAGCAGTTAGGATTTGACCACACAATGTGACCAGAACCAGCAGGCTGCAACCTGGGATCCAACCTTTTCCTTTGGACATCTCTGTAATCTCTATTAAAAAACACACACACACAAAAACCAAACAAAAAACAATGAGGTCAAGTCTGAAAATCCCAAAACCAAATTCATAATATGGATAATAATAGATCGAAACAGGTGACAATGTTATATATAATTTATCCGTAGGCGGAGATTGTGAGGTGGCCAGTAGTGGCTGAAATATATCACTACAACAACCCTTGAATAAAGCTTATTTGCACTTCTGCACAAAGTAAACTAAATCAATGTGTTAAATCTCCATGTCACAATATGATCATTAAATCATTAGACGCTAAAAAGAGAAGAGATTAAAAAGTGATTCAAAAGAGACGTTTACTGCATTAGGTAAGACGGCTGTTTATTTGAATTTCTGTGTGTGTTTTCAGTTGGACTGTATAGCCTTTCTGGGCTACCTCGGCCCTGCCTGTAACCCTCTGGAGGTATTGTGCAATGTGGTTATAATGTGCAGCATAGTTTGGAATTGACAGGGATATAATAGTTTTTTTCTTTTGGTGCCCCTCCAGAATAGTCTACAACTCAAACTCCACCTATGAATTTATCCTTACAACAAAAACACACAAAAGTTTATATATATATAAATATAAAGTCTTTTTTTACAGACCTGTGTATTGCTTGTAGGCAGAAGAGAAAAATCCCAATAGTCTGACCGCCTCCAAATCCTACTGTCCAATAACAGTGGTTGACTTTAAACAAGTGTTTCAGCTTTCACTTTAGCTCCGTTTCATTAGTCATTTAACCAGCCCTCCTTCACTTCCCCTCGGCACGGTAATACGTAGCACCATACGTAATGCGAGTGATCACTTGCAGAGCAGGGGTGCGGGGTCCGAGGGGGAGCAGAATATTTGAAATGGAATGCACTTGCCCTTAAGCAGGCCTAATAATTAATGATAAGAATAAATAATAAAAAATTACAAAGAACAATGAGTCATGAAATATTGCAGATGAGTTCATTTCATAAATATGTCTAAATCCTCTAAATATTGTTTGTTTACTTGCATTTATATTTATCACCTGTTCGTGCACCGGAATTGACGGACGATCACAATGCATCCTGGAAAATATGCGCTTGTGAAGTCAACATCGGCGATCTCAGAAAGTTCACTTGAGTTATCAGAGTAATGGAACGGCACTTAAGATGGAGGAGGGGATTCCCCCGAGGGGAAGTCAACGAGGGCGAAACGACTAATGAAACGTACCGTTTGTTTTTTGTGTCAGAGTCAGTTTCATTTTCCTTGAAACTAGACAAGGAAAGGACTGTGATTGGTGCAGCATCAGACAGCTGGCCAGCCCAGAACACCTTCTGCCGGATTAACAAGAGCAGAGAGCCATCTACTGGTGCCAGGAGGGACAGCACTGACTATCCAAATGTCTGGACTATATTTATAAATTCAGAGGAAAAAAAAGGAAATACATACTTTTATTTCACACAGCTCTGGTTTTGAAATATGGTTTAGCAGAAATCTACAATACTACAAACGAATACAACTTTCTTTAAAATATGATACAGCTGTACCATGTTATATTATCATATGTCCCAACTGTTGTGTTATCAGAGACAAACTGGAACAAGTAGGAATAAAATTTGGCTCAGTTTTCTGTGCAGACTCAAAACTGTCCTAACCAAACAAGGTATTTCTGGTGAAAGTATGGCTATGACAGCTGATAAGCACTAGCAGAGTAGTGCATTAATAAACCCATAATTTCAATTAGGAATGTGTCAAATAATTGATAAGTAAATTAATGTGTGGAGGTGTGTTTGAGTTGTGGATGGGTAGACATAGATGTTGGAATAATGTTGGTGGAGGAGAGGAAAGTGGAGTGGGGCATAGAGTCACCTCCTGTGCATAGGGCCCATAATTCCTGGCTACGCCCCTGAGTGTGAAGCCAAATCTAATTTCTTTGCAAATCGTCTGTGAAATGAAAAAATATGAGGAATTTTTGTTCCTTTGGTTGTGATGTAAAACACTAACTTAAACACTTGTTGCTTTGAAACATCAATGGTACTGATATGGTTTTAGTGAAGTGTAGGTGTAACACTTTAAATGCACGAACTATTCCATTTGTGTGCTATTTCTGCCATATTATCACCAAAACCACCAAATAACCACCATATAACCACCAAACCTGCAATGATATGAGCACTCACAGGACAGGTGAAATACCCATGGAAAATGAAAAAGCCACAAGTGTTTACTCTATAAGAGCATTTGAATTCTCTCCAAGAGACGGTAGTGCATGGCAGGAAACTAAATAGAATACATTTGGATTATTCTTTGTAGAGAACAAAAGTTTGCATTTGTATGATGTGTTCAACCATTTCAAGTTGTTCAGTCGTTTTATTAGGTTTTAATCATGTTTGAAAACAAAGGTTATGTACATTATCTGCCATTTTACACCAAGCTCTCTTTCTCTCCTCCTCTCTGATCCTTTCCTCCTCTTCCTTCTTCTTTCTCCTTTCCTCCTCCTCCCTCTTTTTCCTCTCATCCTCGAGTTTCTACAAGACTACAAACAAATAAAACTTTCTTAAAAGTATCATACAGCTGTATCTTGTTATGGTATCGTATGACACAACTGCTGTGTTGATAAGCGCTAGCAGAGTAGTGCCTTAAACCCATAATTTCAATTAGGTATGTGTCCAATAATTGATAAGTAAATTAATGTATGGAAGTGTGTCATACATAGACACATGTTGGAAAAATGTTGGTGGAGGAGAGGAAAGTGGAGTGGGGCATAGAGTCACCTCTTGTGCATAGGACCCATAATTCCTTGCAACGCCTCTGTGTGTGTGTGTGTGTGTTTGCACGCACTTGCTTCCTCTCTACCATTTCATTCCTGTGTCTATCATCTAATTGCGTGCCACTCTGCCTGCCCCCCTCTATCCTTATCTCTCTCCCAGGATCTCTCCCCAGCTGCTGTGAACTGGGACTGATTGGACTGTTGACTAACACAACCATTCCTCTCTCTGTACACTTGGTGTCGACATGTGAACATTTGCACCTTATATCGCTCATCTCCTTACCGCTTATAGTGGTGCTCAGGAAGTAATGTGATAAGTCTCGATCACACGCAATGCCAGTAGAAGGACCACAATGGAAATAAGCTCTTGGGCTTTATTGTGTTTTATCCTTTTGACAAATAATGCACAAAGATATGATGCCTCCTGGTGAGGCTGTGCATATATTATTTATGTATAGATGTCATATATTTTTATATTGTCAATAAAAAATTTCAATTCAATTCAATGTTCTGATGCTGAATCTGAAATCAGACTGAGTATAGAAGCGGATTGAATTTGAATGGAAAGGTGATGGGTAAGGACAGAAATGAGGGCTGGCTAAAAGTGGCAGGTGTTTACACACTAAGACTCAGGCCTTGTCCCAGATCAGAGATGACCTTTACAAACTATTCAGCCAGGCAGAATGAGAGCTATCATGACAACATGAGGAGGTCAGGGAGATAAAGAACAATCAGTTTATCTTCCTCCTGAGCCGCTAAATCTGTTAGACCCTTCAAACTCTGTTATTATACAAATTAACACACATGTCTACAGGCTAATAACATAATTGCCTCTACAATGAGTTTAATTCTGTGTGCAAACAAGCATGCATAATGTGTGTGAACAGTAATGTATGAGCGTACAAAATAATGTGCCAATTAGGTTTGTAGAACTGAGAGTGTGTGTGTGTGTCTGTGTGTGTGTGTGTGTGTGTGTGACAGAACAATAGGCACAAGGTTGAGCATCTGTGAATCCTCCTCACGTGCAAACGCACAGAGGCGATAGCATCTCTGAATAAGTGTTTGTGTGTGTGTGTGTGTGTGTGTGTGTGTGTGTGTGTGTGTGTGTGTGTGTGTGTGTGTGTGTGTGTGTGTTAGGTGAATGGTATAACAAAGCCCAGTGTCCCTGCACGTGTGATAATGTAGCTGGGGCAATACACTTGAGTGAAAATGGAAGTGGTTTCCTGCAATGTGAACTTCCCAGCACGCGACCAAATGGAGAGAGGGTGCAGGCACAGTTCATACTGCCTCAGTAGCCCCAGAGAGTGTGTGAGTGAGAGAGAGACAGAGACAGTGAACACACCGCTAATAAACATTTACAAGTCAAATAAAATGGTACCAATAGAACAATTCAGTTCATTTCACTTTCACAAAATACATTTCACTTGCAAAAGAATAAAAATAATGTACAACTTTCCCTCTTTCTCTGTCTCACTGCGTCTTGCATTTGGTATTATTTTGGTGGTATCAAATCTTGTCAGATATTGTCTGACCCAGGCTCTGACTGTGGCTCTGAGGCTGTCAGGCATCATGACTCACTGCTGCTAATAGACACAAGTTTAATCATCGAGTCTACCTGAGGATGAAGTATTCACAGCATTCACATCTTTACAATGGCACCTAATTACAGCTCAGTGGGAAAGAAAACGTACTCACTCTCATACGTTTTCGATTTGTGAGAAAAAATACACACTGGGGTTGGCGGGAGTGACAAGGGATGTGATTATCAGGTTTGATACTACGGAAAGGAAAGATCTGTGACTTCACATTTTCAGCACTATTTTTAGGTGAAGGGTGGCAGTGTAGGAGGGGTATTTCTTTTTTGTATCCATTTATCACTGTACATGAGAAACAGCATCATTTTGTTTTGCTTGCCACACATGGGCACACAGAACGAAAAGTGTTACCAAACTATCTGAGGGGATAGGGGCTCATGTAATTACCTTGAGGTCTGTCATATGTGAAGCCTGAGTGGTCTGTTATCCACTGCCAAATGATTTTCAGTATGAACTGAATAGTGGTGTCCATGGAAACGCACCTGCCTCCAAAGTGAGGAACGACCTTCACTGACTGCAACACCCACAGTGAAAAACATCCTGCTTATTCACAACTGACGAGAGATAAATGGAGAAGGCGTCTGTTCTCTTCCATAGGTGATACTGGCGCCTAGTCCCTTAACATCAAGTTGGAAAATTATAATCATGAGAACAAAACTGCCTTTTCTTTATGCTATTTCTCTGTTATTTTCATCTATTAACATTAATTCCACTCCAAGTGTAGCCCACTACACTTTACATTAGTATTAATAATGCTTTTGCCTCCCAGAAGGCAACACAAGATGCCAGCTATAGACACAGCTATAGAATATCATTCAGAAGCCATTTGTTTCAAGTTCAGCCTCCAAAACACTAGATGATACTACATGTGATGGCAGACTTGTACCTCTTCAGTAGGTTAAGATGGTCTACTTATGTATGCTGTTTTAATGTTAATGTTAATGTTTTAATAGTGTTAATGCATACTATATTTTGATTTGTATTAAGTGTGATGCCTGCTTCAGCTGTCAGATGATGCCAAAAACAAGTTGCCATCTCGTCTAGTCAACAAACTTATATTCTAGGTCAAATGTCTTGGAGCTAGCAGGAAATTAAACATGGTGTCCTGTTTCCCTCATTCATTTTTCCCTAGGAGTGGCATCACTGATCAGGGCCTTGTTTCTTTTTTAGCTTTTAGAAAGACTTGTTCATTTTCGCAAAATATTGATTGAACTGTCCGAGAATCATCACGGATAAATCAGAATAACTTTCAGGGAATTCAGTGTCGAGGTGGATGGAGGGACCTATTCCAGTGATTGATATAGTATGTAAGATTTAACCCAGGTGGAAAGGTAGCATTTTGCAACTGGACAACCTAGGTTTTATTTTGGCTGTTTGGGCTGAGGCTATGGACCTCTAGCAATCACGACTCCAGTTGAGTTTCAGATCTATTAGCTTTCAGACCGACAACCACCAAACACAAACACACATACAGGGAGAGAAGGAAGGTGGGAGAGAGAGAGAGATAGAGAGAGAGAGAGAGAGAGAGAGAGAGAGAGAGAGAGATTTGCTATCTAATGGTTTCTGAATAGAGGTTATGCAAGAAGGATAGAATAATCAAATTCCTGACTCAACATCCTCCCACTTTCTCCTCCACAGTTTTATGTGGTAACACACACACACACACACACACACACACACACACACTCATACAAATAAATACATAAACAGCAGGTAGGCAGAAAGAAAGAGAAAACAAACGACAGAAGCAAGAAATGAAAGAAACAAATAAGTACACAACGATATGCCTAATGACCTCTTTCAAAGAAATAAATCCCGGTTTCTCTAACACACAAACCATTATATTATGAAAAAGCGTTTTATTTCAAAACCATCATTTCATGTGCATGTATTCAAACAATGATAATGCATTTGTGTTAAATAGTTAGTCATGCGTTATGTGTTGTTTTATCAGCTCAACAGTTCGGTTTGTCTTATATTTGTCTCTCACTGAATCTGACATTTCTCCAGTGGTTTGCCAGGCTTTCGTGCCGTATGAGGCCCCATCACTTGACGGAGATCCGTGCTAAAACTCGGCCGGCGGGCCAGTGGGTGCAGGGCGCCGCAGGGATCATCACAGCCCGGCGTCTGGCTCCCCCTGCCCGGCACACGGCCTGTCCGCATTGCCTGGTATGAACGGAGAGAGACTTTGCGGTGCTGAGACGGGCCAGTTTCAGTTGGCAGCCCTCCTCGCTTAGCCAATGTCTCGAAAACTTTCTCCAGGTTAGTGCTGTCCTTCGCGGAGGTTTCAAAGTAGGCACAGTCCTCACCGAGAGCTTGGAGCACCTCTGCCCGCGACATGTCTCTCTCCGACGGGGGGAGATCCACCTTGTTGGCGCAGACCACCAAGGGAACCCGCGGCTGTGCGCACCGGTCTGGTACAGAGGATTTGATGAGCTTGGTCTTAGCCGCCAGGATCTCCGTTCGCAGGGCGCACACCTCCTCGAAGGAGCGCCGGTCGTCCAGACTGAATACTAACAAAAAAATGTCGCCTGTGGAAAAATCAAAATGGAAATATTTTCAGTTAAAGATGAATTTCCTCCAATATCCCAGTTTCAATTAGTTGTTATCCCCATGAATTAATAGGCTAAAGCCCTTTTCAGTTACGCACTAATAGCCTAGTTCCTACAGCCGTCTAGATAGCCTATATAGATAGGCTATATTAAAAACAAACAAACAAACAAACAAAAAACAATAGGCCCTATAAAACAACTTGATCAGCTATTGTGAATTCAGTTTGTATGCCAGAAACTATAACTGAACCAATACGCACCGGTAAGGATAGATAGCCGCCGCTTGGCTGGGAAGCCTCTTTCCCCGGACGCGTCCAGGATGTCAATTTGATAGGTCTCTCCGCGGATACGGAACATTTTCCTAAGGAAATCCTCGGAGGTGGGCTTGTACTCCTCCAAAAATCCGTCCCGAAGGTACCTTCGAAGGATAGAGGTCTTACCGACCCGTGGCGCACCAAGAACCACTATGCGCTTACAATTCTGCGGCTTGGTGGAGCACAGGGTTTCGTGGCGGTGCTCTTGGCCAAGCTGGCGGAGCCGGGTTTGACCATGGAGAACCAGAGCTGCCAGCTGATCTAGCGGGGACTTCTTGCAGGGATGAGTGCTGGAGGACGTGGACACTTGTCTGATGGCCGTGCCCGAGCGCGTCTTCTTTTCCTGTTTCCACTGAGATGTGGCCACTTTTAGTATCCCCACGCCCGCTTTAATTCCAGAGGAGCTCAGGTGCTGCGAGGCGTTTTTGTACGCAAATAAGACCTTGGATGAACCGGCGCACTGTCCGTCCCTGCTGCCGTGAAGTTGGGGACCATCGAGGGTCGAGCAGCCGAGCTGGTGCGGGACAGGGATGGAGGCGGTCTGTGAGCTGGTGGAGATGCTGCCCATTTCCATCGTCTTGAGAGAGGATGGTTTTGGCCAGTGGTCCTGAGCAGCAAAGTGGGCAGTGTGTCTGGTCTGACGTTTTCTAGTCTACTTCACAGCTTCTCTTTGGCGAGGTGGTTGATGTGCGATAGTTGTGTTTATATAGGCTATCCTCCACCCCGTGGTTCCTCCACGTCACCGCCAGGTTCTTGTCTGTCTCAGCAGCCAAGTGCTGAGTGACAGGAGACAGGTTGTTGTGTTCTCCAGGAGAACACAGAGTTTCTGCTGACTGCTTGGGAAAACATCTTTTCATATGCAATGTAAGTTTTGGTCTACAGACAGAGATGAGGGCATAGGCTGTCATCACTGGTGCTAAACACAGAAAAAGGTCCTTACAGATATAGGCATACCCTTAATTAAAGCCATAATCGAAGTGTCGTCCAAACTAGCTTATATTATCGTGATCAGACAGACAATAGGCTTCATAGGCATATAAGCAGAAGAAGTTATTCATTTTATATAGCTAGCTAGGCTATACATTATGGGTATAATAATAGGCTCAATGGAGGGTAGAGGGTAGAGGAGTCACAAATAAATAAACTGGGGAAATGCTATCTAAAGTAGGTCTACATAGACAGAAAGGAAAAGAAACAAAGAAACAAAGAAAGAAAGAAAAACAAACAAACAAACGAACACGTGCAGCAGATTTTGCCTCTTGAGGAAAAAAATATTAAGTTAGGCTCTTTAATATTTGGTTTAGGCTTCTTCTCCACAGCCCGGTGGTTATTTGTGTGTCCTTATGGGTTTGGTTGCACCGCTTAGGCGAAGCGATACGGGAGGCGTCCGTTGCCATGGTTACGGAACAGCAGGAAAGTAGGGGAAAGACTAACAACAGCCAGGCTAGTTAACTGACTCTCGTGTTGTTGACTTCTAAAAGTAAAACTGAGAGAATAATTTGGAAATACCGTAGAACAGGTTATATGAAGCTCTACACTAACTGCTGGTTGGTGGATGAGTAACAATAACAAGCTCAGTCCAAAAACATATGCAAGCTCAAAGCAGCGGCGCTAGGTGTGGTTAGCACTGCTAACGCTAGCCTACGTTGGCCACCCGTAACTTAACGTTATATGTATTAATTAGGTAAAATGGTTCAGGATAGTGCGTCCAAGTCCACTGGAAAGAGTCCGTTAAGACCTCTAACCTCTCCAGGTCAGTTACACCCTTGTAGCTTATGTGTCTCTGTATGTGTCTGTCTCTCCGTCTCCCTGTCTGTGTCTCTCCCCTCCTCTCTCTCTCTGTGTCTGTCTCTGTCCTCCGTCGCACATTCTTCACATTGTGACCCCTCCACCTATTATACGGTTGGACTAGTCACTAAATGAGACCAGTATGGTGGATACTCAATGTTCCCTGAATGTATGACACTTCAAACTTATTTCTGGGAGAGCTGCAGTGCGAAGCAGGATGTTTTATACAGGTAAAGTAAGGAAAGGTGGGCGTCAACAGAATAGAAAATAGTAAGCTTTCTAGTCTTTCAGTGATTTCAAGGCCTTAAATGAGAGGGAGGCATCACCTGACGTAGAATGCACTAAAAGAATAAAAGGATCTCAATCAGAACACAGGTCAATGTTGTTGGCTTTTTGATAGGCCTAGATTAAGTTGTCTTTGAAATTTTAGTTGAGCTGATTTTTCCCAAGGACACCTCTCGCCTCCAGCAGGGCAAGACACTCATCTGAACCTATTGAAAGTGAGGAGAGAAAAACAGAAAAGCAAAGGAAGCAGGACTGAGGAGTAATTGTTTTCGTGGCCATGGAAACCATAATCAGGCACTGCTGGTCTGGAGAGATGAGAAATGAAGACAATTGCATAACGGTGTCAGTGTTCCAGGCCTCCCTCTCTCTCTTTCTCTCTCTCTCTCTCTGTGTGTGTGTGTGTGTGTGTGTGTGTGTGCGTATGCGCTAGTGTGTCTGCATAGATGTGCTCTGTCTGCATGATGAAGCAGAGCCTCTTTCCACTGTTAAAATCAGGAGATCAGTGAGTAATGCAACATGAATCACTATCTCAAAGTGCCTTTATAATACATTATCGGTGTGTGTGTGTGTGTGTGTGTGTGTGTGTTCAAATACATATTGGTCAGTGTACTATTATAGGTAGTGTGATATGTTAGATTATTGTACATCGCTGAGACAGGGGCAAATTAGTGTGCTTCTCTCCTCTCCTCTCTTCTCCAGAGAAGATGAAATTATCCAAGGAGTTGTCATTCTCCTGTGTAAGTGATGAGCAGCCCCAGAACTCCATTTTTAAAGGGGAGGACAGCCAGGCTCTGGCCATTCACTCAGAGGACCTCAAGAAAGTAAGCTCACTTCGTCCATATATCCTCAGTTCCAAATGAGTTATGAGTTTCCACAAACCAGATTTATAGTGTGTGTGTGTGTGTGTATGTTGAAAATGTGCTCCACTTCTCTCTATTTTGTTTTAAAGATGTGGCATAAAAATACTGCTACATCATTAGGACCAGTACCAGTGCTAATGTAAAACCAAGGCTATGTATTGTGCTAGGAAAAATACCCAGACTAGTAGAGTAGGCGTGAGTGTAACTGAGTATGTGATTGTGAGTGCAGCTTCATGTACCAAAGCCACCCAAGGATCCTCAGAAGCCAGTGCTAATGACTCGTGTCCAAACGCGTAAAGCACAAACAGCTGATGAAGTCAGAAATGCAATGCGAGGGGCTGTGGCTTGCCCAGTGTCCCTGGATACTGGCTCTCAACCTCTGGACTACACAGGTGAGATGTGGTGTTTTGCCCTCATCGACAAAGGTAACAGTGGAGCACAGAAAGAGTTCATGTAGCAAGTGCACACATCCCTGATTCTCCTGTCCAGTCAATATGCACCTCAGCTCATTCATCAGATTACAGAGACACATTGAGACCCAGGCTGATGTTACTGTTTTTGCTGTTCCAACTGTATATTCGTCTCTTCAGGACCTGGAGGCCCTCGTTTGGATGTCCATGGGATGGTTCTGCCACACAGCATCCTGGGCAGCCTGGAGGACTTCAGGAGTTACCTGGAGGTCACGGGAGATACAGAGGTGAAGAGAAAACTCAGAAAAGATTGCTGTGGCACTTGGATAGGCAAAGATGTGAACATATGAAATGAAAGTTTCACATTATCATTTCTACCTGTTAAAAAATACAGGTTTAAAAACGAAATACCAAAAGCAGACCTTACATTCTGTAAACTATAGCAATACTTTGCAGCATAAGTCATCTCTTCTTCTCTCCTCTCACCACCTTCCAGTTGGTGAGGCGTATACCAGACTCCCAGAGAGATCATCCGTCTGAGGCCTCAGGGGGGCAGCATACTGGGGCTGGGGAGGAAGGCCTCGGGGTCCCCCCAGGCCACAGAGACATCCAGAGCAATGCCCTGCAGCACTGGCGTACGCATATGAGGCAGCGCCGACGGCAGCAGAACTTCTTATCTAGTGAGTATGTTAGAGACTGCAGCAGAGAAAAAAGCTACAGTAGGACTACAGCCTCATCACTGGCATGTCAGAGCTGCCATGATAAACTCACTTTGCCATATTTTTTTTCATCAACTGTCAAAACACCAGTCCTGCACAAAAAAATTATAAATATATATTAGCGACTTGCTATATGAAAAAAGTATTTGATTGGCTAGGTCAGCGAAGCACTGTCACTGTCTTATTATCTCTCTCTCTCTCTCTATCCAACCCCCCTCCCTCCTCCAAGGCTTGCTCCATAGGCCAGCGGAGAACTTGTTGATGAACCAAGCCAACCGTTTCAGAGAAACTCAGGAGCAGAGAGAACTTATGAATCAAGCCCTGCCAGTCATACACTCTGGATATGTACGGCATCTCTACTGTGTCTCTAATTATCTGTCACAGTGTCTCATTAGAGTTACATTTCTCCAATTCCTAAGATCTCTCTCTAACTGTCCCTCCCTCCACTCTGGACATACTGTTAAGACAGCACTTAATGTCTCTCTATCACTGTCTCCATTGGTTCTTCATTATACATGTGTGTGTGTGTCTCAATGCCGTAGGGTTACCGTGTGGGCAGTGAGTTCTGGAGTCTCCCCCAGCGCTTTGGAGATGAGCTGAGTGGGATCACAGCCACCCTGACTCAGACAGAGCAGGGCAAGCGGGAGGCTGTCGTACATGTAGGGCAACCACACAGCATATGCCAGGAGTCAGGTACTTAGGACTTAAAGACACAGACACGCACACACACACATACACATACAGCCTCTCTATAAGTTAAACCTTATTCTCTCCATGGGAAAATGTGTCTTCTTGCAGGAAACCTTTGTGCTGAGACGTTGCATTCAGCCACTCGGACTTGGGAGCAGAGTGTGTACCTGCAGCACCAGCGCCAGGAGCTCAGAGAAGTTCTAAAGGACATGGACTTCAACATGCCGGTAACACAAATTCAGTGAACTTGTGTTACCTTTTTGGCTTGAGCTGGAGGGAATGCATAGAAACATAAAGAATGCAGCTGTGGCTCAGTAGTGTTTCAATTAGTACGGTTTGTCTTCTGGTAGACATTGCATATCCATTGTTCTGTTCCAGCTCCTAAGAAGTTGTTGAAACATAAAAGGGTGATGGCAGGGAGGTTAAGTATTGCTGTCCTTCAGTTTTTTTACTTTAACCCACATTTATCACCTGGGACGTGCTGTGTATTTTACGTTATACAACAGGCAGCTTCAGCCAAGCAATCTGACAAGACGAGTTCCAGCTGTGCTGACTTTTCCCATAAAGCATGGGAAGACTTGAATCAAAACCACAGTATAAATAGGTGCTATATAAATAACGTTTTATTCACTTACTTCCGGTGTTAACTGTTGTATAAAAGCCATATTACACTTGGGGATGTTCTTTACTGTGATTTTGGGTACTTTGGTGCTGCCTTTGACAGTCTAGTCTAGTGCAACACCATTGTATCCATAATGACAGTAAAGAACATCTTCTCAGCTGTTATTGCTAAATTAAAATAGGTGTGATGCCTCTACATACTTTCTTACTTTGTTGTGAGACCATATTCCAATTCACACATTGTTCACATTGGACTTTCAATGTGTGTATTTTCCTGATTTCTTATATACAGCTCTAGGCTCTAGATCTAGGTGGCTTCATCACTTGTTTTACCACAAAAAAACACAAAAATTGGACCACTCCTCATCCCTCCACACAGCTCTGCCCCAGGTCCCCCACCCCTTACCACCTCAAGGTGCTCTGCCTCTGGCTGCTGGTGCTAGATAGCTGCCCTTAATTGCATCTCCTTAACCAGCCTGTGATCATGCAGCCAGGGGCACGCTGTGCCTGGATGTTCTGTACCAGAAACAAGCTACATAGACAGGGCAGACAAGCACACGCCCACATACACACATATGCATGCAAGCACACACACATGCACACATGCACACACATACGCACACACACACACACACACACACACACACACACACACACACACACTGAGTGTTTATATGCTGTTTGAACATATGTGATGTATTATATACCTGTAAAATATAAATACACATATGCATATGATAATAATGAAGCACTGAAGCACTTCCACACACACTCCTCATGCATGAATGTGCACACGTACAGAAGGTACAGTTATGAAAGCCGGTGCGTGTCCAGCCATAGAGTAGCAGTATTGTGGTCTGTGGGGTAACAGAGCCCAAGAGAAGGGACCAGACCTGCCCTACTGCTCTCAGCATTACAATAACTCCATCACTGGGGGGTCCTGGGGCACAGCCAGTTCTGTCTCACACGTATACATAAATGTACACTTCTCTGCACAGGCAGTTCCCATTAAACCTCATTAACACCTTGAGTAACAGGTGCTGATTATTGAAAGGTTTATTCAAATGACATCTTTCTCTTTGTCTCTCGGTCTCCTCCTCACTCTCTCTCTCCTTCTCTTTCTCTTTCTCACACACACAGATACACACACACCCACCTGTGACAGTGATATAACAGAAAATGGTAGCAGTGTGTTCTGTCGTGCTGGTGGTTAATATGATGCTTAGGTGGTTTGGGGTCTGAAGTACCTTCTGACAAACAGACAGACAGAGACAGATCATCCTGTTGGCAGTGGACTAACCCATGGCATCGTGACAGATGTGCAAAGGGAGACAGGGGGGGACAAGATGGCAGGATAAAGAGAGAAAAGGAGAGAGCAGGAAATAAAAGCAGGGTACTAAGGGAGTGAGAGTGGTGAAAGAAAATTGAACACATAGCTTGAGGTGTGGAGAAGTTTGAAAGAGAAAGACAGGAGGAAAGTGAGAACAATGGGTTGTGTGAAAGATGGTGACCTACTGTACTTGCTAGATGCTTTACACTGTTAGGAGGGTATGAAAAAGACATGTCATATAGATAGATAGATAGATAGATAGATAGATAGATAGATAGATAGATAGATAGATAGATAGATAGATGGTGTGGAAGGTTAGAGTGTAGGAAATGGACCTGGATAAGCTTTCTCTGTCAGTCTAAACTGGACAACCTGTTCCACACCACCTCCTATTGCCACTGTTAGTTTTATAAGACCCCTCATTTTGTCTTCTCTAGCTGTACTTTCTAGAAATGAGTGGACAGGACATATGTATTGATGCCAGATTGAACAGTGCTTTGAGTATTTCAGGATGTGTGTGACAAGCTGAGACCCCAAAGAGCAAGAGGACATCACATCATATTTACCAAAGTGCCAAAACCAGCAGTTTAATTTTGAGTGTAGGTACCAGAATAAGGGTTGGATATACAAACCCAACCTCTGTGTCTCTCTCATTACAGGACATTGACGGATTGGAGGTGATTGGCTCTGGCAAGCCATTCACTTCTGTCACAGTGTATCGCAGCCCCTTACTGGAGGAGGAAGAAGAGGAGGAGGAGCAGAAAAAGATGAAGCAGGAGAACCTGTAAGAAATTATTAAATGACTGTCTTCCTACCTGATTTATTAGATAATTGCTTGACTGAATGAATACATGACTAACTGACTTGTTGAATAACTCACAGACTCACAGACTGACTGACTGCGTGGCTGCCTGAGTGAGTGGTAATGCTGGCTTGTTGTCTCCTCAGTGATCCTTTGGCGCAGTATGACGATGTTGTGTTGGATGCACTGCTGATTCCTGCCTTGAGGTTTTGTGGCCAGCGAGCCCACTGGACAGGCAGCTCCACCTCTTATCAGGTACAGAACAGCCTTCACACAGTGCCACTCAGTCAGTCAGCTGCAACGGGGGTCTGAACATGAGTTCCAGACAGTGGATGTATCATTTGATGATATAGGTATCAAACACACACACACACACAAACACACACACACACAAATACACATTCACACACAAACATACACACCTTCTTTCTATGTGTTGTAGGTGACATTTGTGCTCAGTTGTGTCCAGCTGGGGCCAGTGTGTATATCTGCAGCACCGACTCTGCAACACACAACTATAAGCAGATGGATCGGTTACATGTTATTTGCTTTACCGTGTTTGACTTTTGAGACTCGTATTGCCTCTCCTTAATCCCTTAATTTGTCTCACCTTATCTCATTCTCCATCATTCCCTGCTCAGGGAGAGGTAGGAATCAGTGCCAGGATAAACTTTGAAGCCCTGACTGGAGAAAGAGCCTCTTCTCACCTGGAGCTGCACAATGAGGGCAGCACAGCCATCTACTACACCTGGCAGCAGCTGCCTCTGCCACACAGCTTTCCTAACCTGCGCTCACAAACAACCACTCCGCACTTCTACTTCAACTCCTCCACAGGTACACACGCAAACCCACAGGCAGACACCTGTTGCGACCACTCTTACGTCAGAAATTGTTTGTGTTATTTTTACTCTAATGTCAACCCTTTGTGTCTTTCAACCAGTACTCAACCTGTCTTTCCACTCCCCACTCTGCTTCCCCTCCCCTCTAGGTGTGATCCTTCCAGGTGATACCCAGCAGGTGGAGTTTGTATTCAAGTCAGAGGTGCCAGGTATCAGGAGTGAAGTATGGCAGCTTAACACCCACCCTGTGCTGCTGGGAGGAGCCTCCATGCAGGTCACACTGAGGGGAGTGGCTTTGTACCAGGACAAGACTGCAGACCACAAGCTGGCCATAGAGGTGGCGTATAGTTAAATTGGTGTGAGTGAAAGAGAGAGAGAGACACAAAGAGACAGATTCAAAGAGGTTTTAGTGAACTGAGGGAACCCTTCCATAAATGTGTCTGTGTGTATGTGTGTGTATGTGTGTGTGTATGTGTGTGTGTGTGTGTGTGTGTGTGTGTGTGTGTGTGTGTGTGTGGGTGAGTACATGCAGAGGGAGCTGGAGAAGAAGGTGGTGGTAAAAGTGTGTCGGTCGATGGTGTATGAGGTGCTGCGGGGGGTTCAGACCCCAGAGAGACCCAGCTCTCCTGCAGAGCTCTACATCACTGAAGAACAAGAGTTCCTCAGCAAAAACCCCAAGGTAAACAGTAGGGGTGGATGTACTGGATTCAGTTTCCTATAAGCATCTCACACTTGTCTAAGTGCTGAGTGTAGTGACATGTGTATTGATTGTACAAAGTCTTCGTAGGTAAAATAGATCATAATTTTATCATCACCTAGATAAAATAGATGAACGATGAATTCCTCTCTCTCACTGTGATAGGATGTTTGAGACACATTACTCATCATAGCTCAGCAAAACACCATTTCATCTACAATCTATCCAAAAGTCATTCTTTGTAGAGAAAGTTTGTGGTTCATGTTTAGCTCAGCTTTAATTTTAGTCACACTGCCTGTGACCGCCAGTGTATGATGACCCCTTAATGAATCCATTCATCTTGTTCTGTTTGACATTTAGCTGGCTGTAGGCTAGGTTATGATCAGCTCATTATGGCAGCCCCTTCCCCACCTGGAATCTGTGCCACTCCACATTCATTTTGTGCACCGCAATTATATTGCCATGATAATTCATATTAGCTCATTAACTGACAGCATCATATAACTGCTAATATCTTAAGACAGTCACACTGTCACACCACAATGAGGTTCTGGTGCCATGACAATGCAGTAGGGTCTTGCCTATAATTGGGTTAATTGGAAGGCTGATTAGATTGGTCTAGTGAATATGGAGCATGGCTCTTAAAAGTCTGCTGAGCCAATTGCCCATACACATGACAGAGAGAGAGAGATAGAGAGGTGGTATACACACACACACACACACACACACACACACACACACACACACACACACTAGAAAGTGTAACTAAACAAACAAAGGAGAAGAGTGAAATATCCTCTCTTAAAATAGGTCATTGTAACCTATAATTGTCATAAATGGAGGACAAATGAGTAAGGGGATTTTTCCTTACAAAGTCACATCTGTCATTACCAACCATTAGGATCATTACAGCTCTCCAGGCCTTTCACGTGAATATATTCTGTCACCGCAAAAGGTGACACACATCTATCTACTCCGCCCTTGAGGAGTAGATAAAAAGGATGGCATGCATCATAGTTACTGGAGGAGGATGGCTAGTATGATGATTATTTTCCTGTTGTGCGACAGTAATTTGTGTCCAGGGGAGTCTCGTGGTCACACTCTGCTGCGTGTGGTTTCTGTCCATGCACTTACACACATACACACACACAAACATGCAGATACACACACATACATTCAGTACATGCACACACTGCAGCTGACTTGGCACATACCACTCCAGGTTGTTAAAGGATGCATTCATCGATTTTGGACCTACAGTTTGGAGCCATAGAGAATATTGGCAGCGAACTCCGTTGCCAGGCCTCTTGCTGCTAACAAACAGTCCAAATGGGGTTTGTCAAAATATCTCCAAAAAAGCCATTTGTAGGCTCCACAGTAGAGTTTAGAGTAAAAGGAAAAGTTGCAAAGTATGTAAATTAAAACTATTTTTCTCTGCTGCAGCACAGACTGCTGTGGGGTGAAAGTGCGCTACTGGCAGCATGATCTAGTTTTGCAGACAGTCAGGTCAGATTGTAAACAACGTGGAGTTGAGGAGTGTTTGGGAGAAAACTATCCACTGAGTGAAAATGGTGCAGTGCTGCTGCTTTCCGGGCTGTGTTGGTCGCCATATTGGTGCCGATATTCTCTGTGGCTCCAGGTATTATAGTATGTGGGAGACACATTTTATATACATCAAAAATCGGAACTTGAACTTGAATCCTTTAAGCTCCATCCTTGTGTTTTAGCTGCAGTACCGCTGTGAACCAGTGGAGGCACTAAAGAGACTGTGGCAGGAGGTGACTCCAGGACACAGCTGGGATCTCTCTAGGGATACACTCAGACAGGTAGGGACATCAACTAGCTACATGGTGGGGAATAACACTTAATCAGTAAAAATAAAAAAACGTAACATTAATTATAGTTTAAGGTCAATTGAAGTGTTTGATCTCAAGGGCCTCCTGGAAGCTCAGTCTTCCAATGTGTATTTGGGTTGAGTTTCCAATCACCTGAATTCTGTCCCATGACATACTGTGGCATTGCTCTTTGTCTCTTTCCTCTCAGTCTTCACTATCACTACCATATGTGATATTTATCCAGAATTCAACTGAAAAGAAAATACTTGAAATTGTGTGGACTGCCCACTCTCCTGTAAAAAAAAAGCAAAGGATTTGTCATACCATGATGACGCATGAAAGAGATGAAAGGCCATTTTAGATTATATTTTTGTGTGTTCATCATTGACCTCTACCTAAGGCGGTGCTGTCTCTGCCGGAGCAAGAGTCAGCCCAGGACAGCCTGACCAGAGAGCAAGGTCTGGCCCGGCTCAACTCCCTGCTTCTGGAGCTCTCCCAGCCGCTGCTCAAACACAACCCTCTAACAGCAGCAACTATAGGGTGAGGCATGCACACACACAAACAAACACCACTGCCACTGACTACCAACTGTATGAGTCAAGCAGAAACTCTCTAGCAGCACCTTGCTCTCTCTTACACACACGCCTGCACACACAGCAGTCAGCCCATGAGTTGTGTGGTGTGTGGTGCCCCCTGCAGGCAGCAGCTGTGGGGGAAGCTGCTGGACAGGCTGGCCAGTGAGGCCATTTGGCTCAGACACCTGCTGGGCCTGCCAGAGACAGACACATGGACCAAAAAAATACAAGAACCCCTAATCCCTGACCCTGGTACGTCTCCAATACACACACATACACACACACATGCACTATAAACACTGATGAAAGTATTTAATGCATACTGATTACAACAATTTGATTACATTCTAGTTTTGGCGGATAATATTAAGAAAGATGAAAAGAGTGAGAAAAAGGGAGGATCACCTGCTAAGGAGGAGAAGAGTGGAGACAAAAAAGGAGAGTCCAAGTCAGCAATGGAGAAATCGGTGGAGGTGAGAAGAAAATGTGTATATATGTATATGTGTGTGTGTGTGTGAGAGAGAGAGAGGGAGAGAGAGAGCGAGAGAGAGAGAGATAGAGAGTGCATGCATGTCTGTGTAGCTTACTCAACTGTGTCTACAAAAAGACAGGCAACTATACAACCTCATGCCACTGAGTGGCAGTAGATTCTAATGCATTTTGATTGTGAACATGAGTAAGCCTGTGTGTATAGGTGCATGAGTGTATGGGAATGTGTGTGTGTGTGTGTGTGTGTGTGTGCATTTGTGCCTGTGTTTGTACAGTTCAGGGTGTGTTAACCATCCAACATCTAATGTCAAAAACAGACATTCCACATCCAGTCTTCCCACTAATCACTGGTCCACAAAGCCAATCTTCCATTTCCAGTCTGTTGGCCACTTGAGAAGTCATTATTTCTTCAATAGAATATGGGAGTAAACATTCACATTTTTGGAATGTGACTGACTGGGCGAGATAACCAGTAAAAAACTGCAATGTCATTTTTGAAATGCTTTTTCAGGATTGTAGGTTTTCGGACACTTAGGCGTACACATTAGTTTTAATGCAGATTTTTGTTTTCCTGCTCCCATCTACCCCCCACCCCCATTATGCCCTGCTTTTATTTGCGTTGTCCCTAATCATGAACCTTATTTTCATAGCAACTCTTCGTTTTCCAGTGTAGAGGCTGATGGAGCTGCTTTAATCACAGGTAGATTAGTGCTGGCCTAAAGGTTAGAGAAGCGAGCTTGTGACCGGAAGGTCATCGGTTCAATCCCCCGGACCGGCAGGATAAATCTGGGTGGGGAAAGTGAAAAGCAGCGCTCGCCCCTCCCTCATTACCACCACTGAGGTGCCCTTGAGCAAGGCCCTTAACCCCAACCGCTCCAGTGGAGCTGCTCAGTGGCCAGCAGATCAAACTGTGGTTGTACTGGTCAGCTTCCAGGTGTGAATGTGTGTGAATGTGATCAGGGCATTCCTGAAAAAGAGAGCATTGCTCTCAGTGAAACTCCCCCTGAATAAATAAAGGTGGAAAAAAATAAATAAATAAAAATTATGTGGGGAATCCTCGTGGCTCAGTTGGCTAAGGCGTGTACTATGTAAATTAGATATCCTGGGTTTGAATCCAGCCTGTGACTTTTGTCGCATGTCACCCCCTCCCTCTCTCCCAGTCTTTCCTGTGTATTTCCACTGTCAACTATCAAATAAAGGCAAAAAGCGCTCCAAAAATAACCTTAAAAAGAAATAAATTGGAGACACAGTCTTCCCTTTATATTTTACTGAGTGATTTTCTCGTCTCTCTCTGATGGTTGAGTCATAGGTGAGGTACAGCCATACAGCCTATTAGTCATTGGGTACCATGGTAACAGAACACTGTGTGAAAATGTGCACCTGCTCTCCAACTGTGTGTCCAGGGTGTGAATTGATGGCACCTGTACCAGGCTTAGCCATCTGCGACACACACACACACACACACACACACACACACACACATATTACACACAGTGAGGGAAATCTGTACACTAGCTCAAACAGTACAGTACATCCAAAACAAAAACTCCATCAAATATGCAGCAGGCCCTTTTTCATACTATGATCTTGATGTAAGACACAGCCATACTGTGCCAATCACACTCATAGTGGACACGTACCAACCAAATCATTCTGGAGATGCTAACTTGTCGTGTATGCACGATAAAAACACCCACTGTTTTTATTTTATCCCATTAGTAAATTATGCTAATCTCTCTCTCTCTCTCTCTCTCTCTCTCTCTGTCTTTCATCTGTCTGTCCTGAGAAAGAAGAGGGGGAGAAGAGGGGAGGAAGTGGGGAAGCATCCTGGGGGAAAGCAAGGGAAGGAGCTGGCTACAGAGCCCTCGCTGACTGATGCCAGTCCAGAGAGTTTCGACCACCAACCTCCTGACGACCATAACATCAAGCCAGAGGTGATGGACAGATACAGGAGGCGCCTGCACCAAGAGGCTAGTGCTCTAGTTGTTTTTACATACAATTTTCATTTTACTGTTTCCACTATAGTGCACCTTGTCACCCTGTCTATCTATCTATATATCTATCTATCTATCTATCTATCTGTCTGTCTGTCTGTCTGTCTATCTATCTATCTATCTATCTATCGATTGATCCATCAGGTTTATGTTCTGATGGAAGGCCTGGTGGACACCCTGTGTGATCTTGTGGACAAACTTAAAGAGGGCGAGGGACAGGAACCAGAACTGTAGCACGATGACTGACTGGACTGCGGACACACACCCACACCCACCCACACAAAGTAGAATAAACAGTACATACATAAAACACTACTGAAGTTGAACAACTTTTTTGTCACATAGCCATCCTGCATTCCTACTATTGTTACTATGAAATCAATAAAACTTTCTACTCCTACATACAGTAGATATGCATCTAGACTGCCATTTATTCTCTCTCTCTCTCTCTCTCTCTCTCTTCCTCTCACACTCACACACACTATCGGAGGATAGTGGGTTAACAGTACCGCTGACTCTGCAAACGACGCGCCCCCGTCCCCGCCTCCCTTTCGCTCCCCGTTGTGTATGCTGTGTATGCTATGCGTGCCTGGCTGCCGGTATGCGTGTATGGGGGTGCCTGAGTGAGAGAGGGAGTGAGTGAGCGGCTGTGCACTGTGGCTTATCCTTGTCCTATGCGGATTTCACCACTGCCTGCCCGATTGGCTGGCATCATCCAGTGTAGGCCTGGCTTTAAACGCTCCCATGTTCATTCACGGATCCTAAAAACAAAAGTATTCGGCTCTTTCTTCACGTTTGCCGGACATAGGTGCGGGGATAAATTGTGGTTGCCCTGCGCCGTTGGTGCTAGTATCAGCCGATCCCAGCGGAGGGGATATATCGGATCTATCGACGCTGTGGACTGGGAGAGCAAAAAAAGGCAGAGGCGAGGATGCTCGGTGGACACGGCGAGAGATGAGCAATGGGCAAGGTAAGCGGCATGCTGTAAAAATGACCCGGGATGTGATCCCAGGTTTTGTTCCTGATGCAGGCTACGTTCTGTTTGTGGGTGATGAGTGTATTTACTTGCAGCCCAGAAAAGCAACGCTTTACTGAGATAATTACAAATGCCTATATTTAGTGCATGTCCTCAACAGCTCAAACAATACTGCACGTTGGCCTTGCACAGGAATCTACACATGGCAACCCGCACAGGGAGTGCACCGCAAGAGGGGGCGTGTATACGCGCGCGCAAGCGTGTGTGTGTGTGTGTGTGTGAGAGAGAGAGAGAGAGAGAGAGAGAGAGAGAGAGAGAGAGAGTGAGGGGGGAGGAGGCAAGGGGGTGGAGGTAGGCCCGTTAATGTATTATGCAGACTTAGCATGGACGCCCTCTATCGCCACCTGTCAAATACAGTACACCTGCTTTTACAACGCGCATGCGCATCTCTAAACGTGGATGAGGGGGTGACGTAACACACCTCTGTGGTACCAAAAGAGCTCCTCTTCTCCGGGTTTCAGCAATTATCCAAATCTGTTCGTCGGGGGCACTGCAGAGGGCAGATAGGGACTCTGTTTACGCATCAGAGCAGGCCGTGTCAGCTTATAGACTCAGTCACTGACATCCAACACCGGCCTACTCCACCCGGCTTATTTAAAGGGTAATGTCCAACAGGATATGCAGGGCACATATTTTAGGGTCCCGGATTCACGTATAGATAAAATAAATACATTTTTCACACACAGATAATTTTGCATACTATCTGACTAGTTGTATAATGAGCTATTTTTAGTATCATTTGCCACATCTAACTGGGTGGGCACTTCATAAGATAGATGGAAACTGTACAGCCTAGCCTAGTTTGGTATTTTAGTGGTGCACATAAATTGTCCTTTCTTGTTATGTATTCCTTCTCCCATCTCTCTCACACACTTTCTTACTTTCTGCTAATTCCTTTACCCAGCATTCCCATCCCCTGTTCTCTCAATTTGTTTTGAAAGTTGTCAAGCAGGCTGCAACACAGAGACTGATCATATTACTCCCACCTTGGTGCCAGCCACAATGTGAAATATCTGTAGTGGCCATAAGGGTCAGATTATGGGACAAAAAGAGCAGAGAAAGACAGCACCTGCAATAGTTTGATACACGTGTGTGTGTGTGTGTGTGTGTGTGTGTGTGTGTGTGTGTGTGTGTGTGTGTGTGTGTGTGTGTGTGTGCGTGTGTGTCTGATGTGTCAGAACGCAGAGCCGAAGATGATTTTGCAGAAAGGTGATACCGGTTGAAGTTGCTGAGCTTTACTTTCTTCCCTGTGCCCTTCATCCCCTCTCTCTCTCTTTGTCTCTTGCACATGCACAGACACACAGACTCACTCTCCTCTCACCCTTTTCTGTCTGTGTCCCTCCTGTGTGTATTGCAGTTCCTTAGTACTTTTGCTGATGTGTGCATTTCTGCAGGACAAGGCATCCTATGACTTGTTCCACAACCTTTGTGGACTGTTGAACAGCAGGGAATAGTGCCATTGTGTGAAATCCTTTACACGCACATTGTCATGTGGGTGTTAGAGACATCAGAGACAACATTAGAGACTGTTTAGTCTGTTTAGCATGAAAAAATGGAAACAATTAAAAACAAATGCACGGATCTTTAAAGAGACATCCCAGGACTTGAAATGGGGAGAGTGCAAGTCAAAATAAAAAAGTCCTTCTTCTTCTAATCACTTGTCAAAATTTAATAAAAATGTCCCTCTAAATAGTCGTAAATGTGCACCTGTAAATGTAACAAAATACATCAAATGATTACATATTTGTTACTTAAAAGGGACTTTTAACTGATGATGTAATAATAATATTGACTAATTACGTAACAACTCCAGTTGTTTCATTCTTCTTATTCTTGTTACATTATTACATCATCAAATAGATCATCAAATAAATATGCTACACCTCTTATGAAGTAATAATTGCCTGTTAATATAATGATATGATGTTATTATCCAGCAATTTGGTACATTAACATGTTTTAATATTACATTACATTACATTTCCAACCCAAACATTTTAACATTTTATCAAGTTATTACATTATCCAGAAGTTATTACATTATCAGTCGCTACAGACCTTATAGTTTGAAGTAGCAGTGTGAAGGTTAGAACAAATGGTTCAATTGTTTCATATAAAGATAAGATAAGATAAGATAAGATAAGAAATACTTTCATTGTCCCTGTGGGGAAATTTGTGTTGGACTCTGTGTTGCTGTGTGTTCAGTTTGTATTCAGATTGCTGAATGCAGCACCAGCTGTCAGCTTGGTTGCACTGTTTTTTCAAAACTCAATCACATTTCAAGCCACAGTGTAGTTTCATTCTGGCCAGCTGATGATCAGAAGGATGGTTTAGTTGAAAAGTATGACCATCTTTAATGAAATTAATTTGACAGTTTAGTAGGCCGATGATTAATGAGATGAGGTTTGGTTTAGTGAGGTTACCCTAGATCGGCTTTGGTTTAGTAGGTTAATTATGGACTGTGTCTGTGAAAGCTCTCAGGCGCAGGGAGAGGAAGAAGTATCACAGGAGCCTTAATGATGAATTCCCTTGCGCCCTCACTGAAATATGAATTTGGAAAGGAAAATGGGTTGTGTGTGTACGTGTGTGTGTGTGTGTGTGAGTGTGCGTGTGTACGTGTGTGTGCATGTGTATGTGTGTGTGTGTGTATGTGTGCATGCGCACTGACACAGGCGCGCATATGTGCGTGTTGGCCTGAATAAAATAAGCTACCAGGAAGCCTCGTCAGACACCTGAGTGCCAGCACTTTTTATGACCCACTTCCTTTTGAGTGGGCACCAACTAACACTGAGCCACTCATTCAATTATTATCATCAGCCTTTGTTTATATCTCGCACTATATTAAGATCGAGGCAGGTAGAAGCATTTTGGGTTAGGGTTAGAAAAGGCATACGATCCAAATGAAATCAGTGGTTGGAGTCTTCTGCTTGACTCCTTGTTTTGCTTCCTCTCTCATCCTGAGTGTATGGATTCATGATTTCTCACAACTGTGTTTTTTGACATATTTTGAGTCAGGAAAGGAAAGCGGATGCAAGGAAGCATCAGACGTTGGAGGTTTTTTTTGTTTCTTTTTGTTTTTTTTGGTCAACCTGACCATGTGTGAGCCCAAAGTTCATCCCTAGATTTTTGTCCAGGTCCCATTTTCAACCAAAGTCATTTAGTAGGAATTAATGGCTACTTAGCTCACCCTAAAAGACCCTAGAAGGAGTGAGATAGACATAAATCTACTTTTGGGTTTTATTTGTTCACATAAATTGTCTTTGACCCCCCCCCCCCCAATCTCTTCCATACAGTGGCGTCCCTAACTCCTGACAGAAGAGAGGAGCCTTCACTGCCATAACTACCTCTCCATCCCAACTCCAGTCCGCTTTCCTCCCTCCACCTGTTGAGGGTTTTTTGTTGACTTTCTGTCCCTCCATTCACTCCACCACCTCTGTCACCATGACAACCTCAGCCCTGCGCCGGCAGGTGAAGAACATTGTCCACAACTACTCAGAAGCAGAGATCAAGGTATTAGAACTAATTTGTTTAATTCTCTTCATGTGTCATTGATATGCAATAGCTTTTATACAAAGCCTATTTTGTAATATATAATAGTAATGTATAGGCCTATACAAATATATAGATGATATAATTTTAAATGCTTCTAATGTACTGTATTTTAAGACTTTGATAATGTGGTAAAGCCTTTACCATTACTCTGACGTTGTTGATATATCATATTAGATCAAAACAAAGATCATTTACTGGCTCTTATTTCTTTTTATTATAGATAGCTTTATTATAGATTAATATTCTAGTGACAGGTTGTTGCTTTGACCCTTTCAGCCCCTGTACTACTATTGCACCTATTTCACATCTCTCTGGATAAGAGCGTCAGGTATATGGATAAAATGTAAATGTGAAAATAAATGTAAGCCATGGCTCCTCCTCTGGCGATGTGCAGGTTCGTGAGGCCACCTCTAACGATCCATGGGGCCCTTCCTCGTCTCTCATGTCGGAGATCGCTGACCTGACCTTCAATGTGGTGGCGTTTGCTGAGGTGATGGGCATGGTTTGGAAACGCCTCAATGACAGCGGCAAGAACTGGAGACATGTCTACAAGGTGATCTCATCTGCAAATGAAAGGGACTATTATTATATCCAACCTCTCCTTTCTACTAACCCCTCTAAAGCTGTCTTACGGCCTGTTCGTCCTTCCTCCCTCTCATTGTCTGTCCTCTCCGCACTCCTTCCACCTCACTCCTTGTCTCTCTCCACAATCTCCAACAACTTCACATTTCTGTCTACTCTTGCCTCCTCTTTTGACCTCCTCTTTTCTTTTTTCCCTCTGTCCCCTTTCTTCTACACCCGCCTGTCTGTCCCCACCTACCCCTGGGTTATCTGAGGCCTTGCAAATTTAATGTACAAAGCTTTGGGCAGTTGAGAGAAAGTGGCACAAGCCTGGCTTGTCTTAAAACCTCACCCACTTTCAAGTTATCTCCTCCTCTGTGTCCATCTCACTGCACTTCTCATTAGAGGTTGCATGTAATGTTTGTTATCTAGGAACGGAAGCTTATTCTCCTATTCTGTTCATTGTAAGGGTGTCAGGTAAATGCTTAAAATGGAACTGTAATGAAATACTCATCTTGGAGATCAGTATGGTAACCGGTATTTGATTTCAGGCCCTGACTCTGTTGGACTACCTGCTGAAGACGGGCTCAGAGAGAGTGGCCCAACAGTGCCGTGAAAACGCATTCACCATACAGGTACTGGCCTGAAGCTAGAACCTCAGTATTTTGAACCCTTTCTTTCTTCTAACCTTTATTTAATTCTCGGAAAACACTGAGGGTTGAGCTCTCTTCTTCAATGTTGCCGAGATTACAAATGTTCAAAACGAAAATCAACAGAAACAAAGAGTTTGTTCAGAGTGAAGGAATGTTACGATGACTGAAAGACACCAAAATACTGGTTTGGAAGCTTTCACAAAATGATGACATGCATGGATATACTGTATATATTCAAAAATTCTATTTTTTATGGACAAATACGAATAACTGTGAACAAATGATGAAAGATCATCTCACATTGCCACATTTGTTCATTATGCCTGAGGTTCAGATAAATGAGGTTTTACTGCTGCTTCTGCACTAAAGCTTCCATAGTACATCGATAGAAAGATGACTGATGATGTCCACACGATCACTATAATGTTGTTTGTCTCTGTGCGGGTCAGACGCTGAGAGACTTCCAGTATGTGGACCGTGATGGCAGAGACCAGGGGGCCAATGTGAGGGAAAAGGCACGCCAACTGGTGTGTCTCCTCCGGGACGAGGAGCGCCTCCGCCAGGAGAGGAGCCAGGCCCTGAAGACCAAGGAGCGCATGGCTGGGGGAGGCAGTGGAGGGGGGGGAGGTGGAGGAGGAGGAGGAGGAGGAGGAGGGGGAGGGGGGGTATACGGAGGCGTACCCCCATCTTACCACCCTGGCAGGCGAACCAGCCAGCCTAGCATGGCAGTGCTCTATGGGGAGGAGTTCAGCCGCTCCAGAGGCTCTCCGTCCTCCTTTAACTGTGAGTGGGTATTTAAAGTCTCCCCATATCTAGAGCACTGAATGTCTCCTTTCATTTGGTGGCCATGTTTGAATAAATGGATGCATACTTAAAAACACAGCCATATTCAGTTTGATCCATATCCCCAGTTAAATGCATTATGTGGTCTAGGCCAGCAGTCTGGACGATCCATCAGATAGATTATCAATAATGCAGTGTAGGCCTGAAAATATTCAAATCAGCTCCTTTCCTCCATCTCTCTGTCCCTCTGGTCATCCCTCTCTCAACCTGCCCATTCCTCCTCACCCATTCTTTTTCCCCCACTCTCATTACAACTGTCTGTCCCAACTGCACAACTCCCTCACTCTCTCATTCACCCTCCTTCCTCTTTACGCCCTCCAGCGTCGTCCTCGTCTCCTCGTGCGGCCTCAGACCTGGAGCAGGCTCGCCCTCAGACCAGCGGGGAGGAGGAGCTGCAGCTCCAGCTGGCTCTAGCCATGAGCAGGGAGGAGAGTCAGAAGGTAAAACACGCACACACACACATGCACACACACACACACACACACACACACACACACACACACACACACACACACAGATGCTATGATGATGTATCATGTCCTTATGCTATCTGTCTCCAGTGTGACAGTGTGTTACTGGTTTAATCACCCCTCTCCTTTCCAGACTGCAGACTCCTTTTTTTTCTACAGTCAACTTCTTGGACAATAAATCTCCTCCACCTCCCTCACTTTCTCTCTTTCCTTCTCTTCATACTGCCTCTTGATGATTCCAATAATGAAATGTTGCTATAAACGTTCTGAACATTCACCCACCTTCATCTAGCTAGCCATCCCTACTCCTGTTACCATAGAGATGGATGAAGACACACAACTACAGATTGCTTTAAGCCTTAGCAAAAAGGAGCATGAGCAGGTACACACACACACACACAGACACACACAGACACACTCACACACACGGGTGCCTCACACTTTAACATTTTGTGCAAACACTTATTAGCCCTCTATGATCTCAGCTCTGTGTCTGTGTATTTATTAATATGGTTCTTCCATCTTAACTGAAATATTCCTCTTTTATCTAACTAATGACTTTCCTTCCTAACTCTCAGCTTTCCTTCTTTCCTTAGCCTCTCATCAGATCTTCCATCCTCGCCTCCTCCCACTCTCCACTCCTCCATCTGCCCCCAGGACCCCTTCCTCCCAATGGTTGTTAAACTAAATGACCACTGCTTGTGTTCTCTTCATCACTCCGTTCTCTCTTCCTCTAGCAATGCTTTGATACTGTAGTATCTAGTATTATCTTGTCCCCCTGTCCGCTGTCTTGATGTCTCACTTCTCACTGTCTCACTAAACCTCCAGAAATAATGCAGAAGGAATTCTGTGTTGCATTTTTCCTCTGTTTCTCTCTCTGCTTGGACTAAACCAGCCTCTGCTCTTTGTCAACTAAATATTTCAACAGCATAAAAAGCCGCCAGTGCTGTCATTTTGCTTGCCCAAGCCAAAGAGTGTTTCTCTCTGTGTTGGTGTGTGTGTGTGTGTGTGTGTGTGTGTGTGTGTGTGTGTGTGTGTGTGTGTGCGCCCGTCCACAGGATTGCTGTGGTAATGATGTTGATGATGTCACGATGCCGCCTCTGCAGGAGCAGCGCTGTCGCCAAGGAGACGAGTCGCTGTTACAGAAGGCCCTGGATGAGAGCAGGAGAGAGAGCCAGTCAGGGACACGGGAGGTGAGTGTAAGAGTGTGTGTGTGTGTGTGTGTGGGCGCATGCGTGCTCCATGAGTGCTCTGTGCGTGTGTTTTCGCATGGAAAGGTGGGTGGATGCATTTGTATTTGTGGGTGGTTGTTGGTAGGCGTTTGGAAAAGGAAGTGCATAGTGTGAACTGCGCAAGCATGTTTTATATTTGTGGTGATAGTGGGATAGGGAGGGAAACTAGAGGAAAAGACAGATCAGCATAATGGGTGAGGTTAGAGAGAGAAATGATAGAGAGACCTGAGAGGGAGAAGGAGGTGCCTGCAGAATGATAATGACTTTGTCTTGTCTAACCTTGAGCTCAGCATGACATTTCCCTGAAAGCATGTTCCTTATCTTGTAGCGCACCAGCTCCCTTACTCATTGGCCTGTCAACAAGCCAATCAGAGTCAAGTGTTGTCTTATGTAAAGGTTCCACGGCTAGTGATTGGTCATATGTTGTTTATTGTGGAATTTCCGGTCCCTGATGTTTTTTTATACAAGATGACAGCATTGGTTAAAGCATCTGTTTTAGTTTGGAATCAGTCAGAGGGCGCTCCAAGGAAGCAAACTAAATTACATATATTTTCTATATATGCATATACAATAGGCTAATATCATGTTGATCTTGATGTTTCATAATGTTTCATGGACAGACATAATGACATTTCCACCACAAACACTGAAAGGTCAGTCACATGATGCCACAGATCATCAAGTCCAGGATAATCACATATTCACACAGTAATGGGGTGAGGTGGAAAGTTACATTTACATTTTAGCCATTTAGCCTCTGCTCTTATCCAGAGGCGGCTTACAGTGGATCCAACAATAGAACAAGATTAGATTCCTAGGTTGCCAGCATAACACAAGAGTATGGGCATTACCCTTACAGAAAATACACATGAATTCCACATTAATATGATCATGTGAACTGTCCACAGAACCATGAGTTCTGTGAAATTAATTCATGTGAAAAAATTTGTAATTTCACATAATTTCATAATTTCAGTGAATGATCAAATTACTTGTGAGGACACATCAAAATGCACATTCTGTTATTTATTTATTTATTCATTTATTTATTTATTTATTTATTTATTTATTTATTTATTTATTTATTATTATTAATTACTAATTATTTATGTGGAGGGGTGGGGGTTGAACATACAAAAGTGTTTCTGCTCAAAAGAAACTGCATATTTTTCTTTTTGAGTGAGGTAACCTTTCCCTTTTACTTGAGTAAAACATTGTCAATGTGACTTGAGTAAATTTTAAATAAATTACTGAATAACTGAAGTAGCATCACTTCTATTTGAGTAAAATATTTCAGTACTTTCAGCATAGTTTCCACCTCATCTGCTTCACTTCACTGGCTGCGAGACTACCATACTGGATGTATAGATGTTGTTTTAATGTATATGTTGAGTATATTGTTCTGAATTACGTTTTGTAATTGTAACATGATTGTTCGTTAGTGTGCAGCGTCCTAGCGGTAAACTCAGAAGTTTACCAGTCTATAACACACCACCGTAACGGCTCCCTAACTCCTCCCTCTCCTCCACAGATCTGTAACAGGATTGGACAGGTTCTGTCTGGTTCTGTCTTACAAAGAGCCCTGCATGGCTCAAAAAACCTGCCCAGTCAAGGAAACTTGGAAGCAGGGGAATGTTCGGCGCAGATTTACAGACAGGCTTTTCTTCCCTCTGTAGTCAGCCATGCTGGACTTGGTGGACATATTTGGCCCCTCCTCCGAGGCCCCGGTTCCCTCTAGTGACCCATGGAACTCTACCCAGCCCACCTGTGACATCAATTCTGACCCTTGGGACTCTGTAGGTGGGTGGCTCATCAGAGACAAACACACACATCCACACACTCAAAGGCTAGGATAACGCTAGCCCCTTCCTTTCTCTGTATCTTCTCACAGCATGGCTAGACAGGACTGTGAAAAAACATCCAAAATTGTGTTTTATCTAGCAAACAAATTCAGTACTGCAACTGGCCTACACTGAAAAAAAATCTTGTCTCTCTGTCTTAGCAGCAGTCCACTCTAGCACTCCAGTGATTGGTAGCCCGTGGACAGCCCCGCCCACATCCACCAACATGTCCAATCCTTGGGCTCCATCTCCTAACTCACCTACAGACCCCTGGGAGGCAGGGCCTGTCTCCTCCAGCCCTGTCAATCATGGGTGGGAGAGCCCCTCTCACACAGGTACTTTTTAGAAATACTGACCAGCCTCACAAGTGCCGGATGAACATACACAATCATATAATTTTGATTATTCCATTGTAACTTCCGATGTCTGTAATGAAATCAAAATATTAACTGATTTGTTTAGCCTGTGTATGATTGTACTGTACTCATCGGTAGTCATTTTGACGTGCAGGTGCTGATGGGACAGATCCATTCTCTGGACAGGAAGAGGACGGGCCTAAACAGGAGGCTCTGCAAGTTTCCTCCTCCCAACCTGTCAGTCCCACAGGTAGTACACAACAGGCAGAATCAACCTTTCTTACCAAATACAGGTTGCATAAGAAAAATGTTTTGTCTTGGTGGATACACAGAGAATAAATATAGCATTACAGCCAATATAATGTGTCAGTCAGAGACACTTAAATACACAATAAGTCCAGAGATAGCCTACAATGGTATCAGATTCATTAACATAACATAATAGTATACATAAATAGTTATAATAAATTCAATGTATATCACTGATCTTGTGAATGCAGTGTATAACCTCATATTGCATCCTCGTTCCTTAACAATTCCTTAACAACTCTTTTTACATTATTTTCTCCACTCCTGCAGATGCAGATGCAGATCCATTCGGGGCAACAGCAGACCCTGACCCATTTGCCGGAGTGGATGCAGAGCCTGATCCGTTTGGGGCAGAACCTCCAGTGAAACCCCAGGTGAACGGCAGAGGGTCGGCCAGCCCAGAGATGTTTGACCTGTCCCGGCTAGCACCTCCGCTCAGCGCCCCGCCCACACGTATGTGTCGGACCCCAGAGGCCTTTCTGGGACCCACTGGGGCCTCGCTGGTCAATCTGGATGCTCTGATACCTCCCAACCCCCCCAGCAAGACGCACAACAACCCCTTCCTCTCAGGTGACACACAGTTACTCAAGCACACACATACAAACATACACACACTCACATACATCCACAAACACAACTGTTAAGTTTCTGAAAACATTTTCCCAGCTAACAAATATGTTCAGTGAATGTCTTATTCTTTCCTTACATCCTCGTCTTTCTTTCCAGGTCTGAGTGCTCCGTCTCCCACCAACCCATTCCACTGCGACCAGCCTCGCCTCACCCTAAACCAAATGCGCCCGTCCTCCACCTCCCCCTTGCCCCCCCACATGCTCTCGTACAGCCCTTCCCTGCCCCTCCCTCTGCACCACCAGCCGCCTGTCCTCCCCTCCTCTCTCACCCAACCTCCCGCCGGGCTGCTGGACCTTCCCTCCAACCTCCCCCAGCCTCTGCTCCCCCTCTCTCCCCGGCCAGCAGCCCGCACCCACACACAGGCACACACACACAGCCACAACCCCTTCCTCTGAGACTCCTGCGTCCAGTGCCTCTCCTTCTAAGTCTGGTCTGAAGAGGGAGACTATGGAATGGACTCTAATAGTTTGGGCTTTGATGAAACTATGCCTGAAGCAGACTCTGGATTTGGAATGAGACTAAGTTTAAGTGCGACTGTCCCGGCCTGAGCTGGATTATGGATCCTGGTCTGACGTCAGTGTGAACACTTGAAGTGGATAAAGCTTGGACTGGATGTATTTGTGTCTGTCTAAAGACACATCAGCTGCTATACCTTGAACTCTTGAAGACAAATTTGCTCACATGCACACCACACGGACACACAGACACACACACACACACGCACTCAGGTGCACGCAGGGGTGCACAGACACACACATAGACACAAACACATGCACACGCGCACACAGACATGCACGGATGCACACGCGCAAATGGTCACATGCACAGACTCAAACATACCGCCAGACAAACAGGGTGTATCTCAATAGTCTCTTCGATGCCTTTCCCCATCAACAGTGACAACTTGGAACACCCTTAGACCACAGAACAGGAAATGTTACTTTAGAAGATTGGGATGAAGCCACACACTCTGATTGTTGATTGTAACCTCCAGCATCCACCAAGATTCACCAGGATCCTTACTGCTGCTGCTTCACCGAGAGCATGAATGCATCCCCCCCGAGACACATTATCCCCCGACACACACACAAAACTTCTTCTCCTGAGCACCTAAGATGAGTCCATAAAATAAATCCTCTTTTTCGGATGAGTCAAATAGTATCTTGAGCTGTCGTGGCACAATTGAAACAGTGGAGAGGTCTCAACAGCGTAAACCACACCTATTTGTTACTGTAAGGTTCAAGCAAACATTCAGCAGTGTTCAAGTACTACTTGACTCAGGTATTCTCCCTGCATTTACATGATGTTATCTATTTTACGTTGCCTTGTTACACTAGACCTAGCAAGCTCTATACCAACTGGTTCCAAGTTAGGTATATTACTTGTCCTTTGAGGCGAATAGCCACAACAGGAGCCGGGTGGATTCAAAACTGGACTCAACCAGCCTAAACCAGACCTAACTGTCTCAATCTGGACCTAACCAGATCACTGATTGTACCCTATCGGACCCGCGTGCCTGTCTCTACAGCTGACCCACAATGCATTCCGGGCTGGTTCATGTTGGTGCCATTGAGGAGGACCTCAGGGAGACCACTCTGTCCCTCAGCCAATGAGATTCAAGCTTATGAAATGGAAAGGCATTAGTCTGTACTTGACTGAGTGAAAGAATGACAGGGACATCAACGACTTAATATCAGGTGCGGACGTGGAAAATGAAAGGTGAGAGAATGGATAAGAGAGGATGGAGGAATAGAGGAAAGATGAAGATAGGAAAGGTAAAATGATCTGAGATTATTAACTGATCTAGCGAGCAGTGCCCTCCCCTTTCCTCTGCTCCTCATTCACTCCTGTCTTAGGAACAAGAGAAACGGTGACAAGATGAGATGTTTGGTCATCACTGCACTGAACCTGGACTTGAATGTGAAATGCCTGCCTATAGATACACACAGGCTTGGTACATATTTAATAGAATGATACCTATACAGTATTATGGAATATTATACCAATAAATGAATGGTGTTTGCATTATAAATGTTAAGGTGTTCGTCTTTGAGTTTGTCATTGAAAAGACAGTGTGAAGTCTTCCCCTAGGGAAGTTGAGGCACCCATAGGGAGAGATGTTGATAAGGTTATCGACATCTCTGTGGTACATCTCTATGCGGGCACCATTGTATGAGGGATCTTTCTCTTTGACCAAACAGACAAACACAGACGCACACTAACACACACACACACACACTTCCCCACAAATTCATTACCTGCATCAGAGTTAGCACATCTCCCTTACCTCTCGTTTGGTTTTTTGTTGTACCATCTTCCTCATTGAATTTTGTTGTCAATTAGTTTCTATTATCCAGTTTAATTGTGTCTTTGTCATCTTGATTTGTTTTTTGTTGTTGTTTACGAAGGCCCTAAGGGTTACTCTATCGCACTTGTACAATTTGTGTTTTTTTCTTTTCTTCTTTCTTCTTTTTGTGTCTTATCATTTATTTATATGTGCAAATAAACTAAACTGCAACTAAGAGACAGAGCGAGAGCAATGTGTGTGAGTGTGCAAAGGCACATGATGCAACCACCCACATGCACATATGTGAGTGTGTATTGTTATTTTACTCCTGTTTCAGCCCACTCAGCCCTGCAGTGTCGCCCCTACCAGTTACAGCTAATGTCAGTGTTTATATACTGTGGGTCTGTCAGGGATTCTGTGTTGCAGTCTGTACTTTAAACTTATGACCTATAGGTTCAAGCCCCTCAGTAGCAAAACACATCTGTCCTGCTGAAGTGTCTTTGAGCAAGTCACTGAATCCTTACCAGCTCGATGAATGCTTTTCTGCAGAAGTATAAAGTTAGTCTTCTGATACATCAAGGAATAATGACCTGAATAGTCCCATGAAAATGTTACTTTTGGATTAGTGATGGAAATATTACAGAAACGATTTCTTTCTTTCGCTCTCTTCTCTCTCTCATGCACCACACACTCACACACACACACACACACACACACACACACACACACATACACACAAACCAGACATATGCTGATAGAGAGTGGCCTTGATATATTAATTCCAATAAGGAGACAAATTTTGTTATAAACGCTGTCAACATTCACCCTCCTTCAGCAAGCTAGCCTTTCATTCTCCTGATACCATAGAGATGGATTAAGATACAAAACCTAAGACTGCTTTAAGCCTTAGCAAACAGGAGCATAAGTAGGTGGGCGGTACACACACACACGTGCCAACACAGACACAGCAACCAAGGCAAAACTTGTTGAATGATGATGCATTGCTACTGAGCGGAGGATGGAGTTGATGTGCTCTGCTGCACTTATTGACCACTAGATGGCAGCATAGACATATTGTTAGTAATCACTGTGTGTGGTACTGCACTACAACAGTGGTCACCAACCATGTGCCATTGAAAGCCATGAGCATGCAGGTTTTCATTGCAACCAAATACTCTCAGCTGCTCTAGTGTTTGGTTGTAATGGAAAATTGTAGACACACACACGGTCTATAAGATGTAATGTTGCCCCTCTTCCACAGGGAGGTCAGAGTGCCAGGTCAGCTAAAGAACAGGAGCTGGTAGAGATTCAGTGTCTTGCTCAAAGACACTTCAGCAGGGCAGAGGCTTGTTGACACGGTGGCTTAACCCCGGGTTCTGTGGCTGAAGGCCGGTCCCCTTGCTCACTATGACACTCTGCTGCATATGTGAATACACATGAAGTGTGCCTATGCAAATGTGTTCAAGGGACCATGGCATGCTGAAATGCCATGTTGGAGGCCATGGGTACCAGCTTGTAGAACAGCTTTGGAGTAAACATTCCAAATGATTAGGCCCTTTGTGACATCATTGAAAAGCGAGCGGAATGGTTGCATCATGCTTTGGGTAGAAACTCAGAAGATCAGAACATAAGCTTTACAAACTCCAAACACAGAAAGCTAGAGAGAGACAAAGGCAGAGACAAACTACATTTCCATATTTTTGTTTATCAAGGCCACTCTATGAACATATGACTACTCTCTGTGTGTGTGTGTGTGTGTGTGTGTGTGTGTCTGTTACACATGAGAAAACTTAAAACGACCAAGAGCTCTCAAAATTCCAGTTACCTCTGAAAAAGGGTCAAAGACGTACAATTCCCAGAGCAAAACTAAATCAAGAAAACCCAATCATGCACATACACAGACACATACACACACGCTTCCGTTCTTTTTTAATGTCTGGCATTTCGGTCCAAACAAATCAAGTGCAGTTTAACTCTGATCATAGATCTAAACAGCAGCCCGGACCTCCAGGGAAGTCAAACCCAGTGTTTTGCGCTGTGCACACTCTAAATACAACGTTGCCATATGCTGTTCATTTGGTGGAGGAAGGCAAGGCAACAGGGGGCACTGCTGAGCAGATAATGGATACTGCATCTACAGATAAAAAGTGAAGGATTGTGAGAACGAGTTTCAGGGAGAATATTTTCTGTTGTAAAAGTGCCCATATAGATATCAGAAACCCAGTGGGCCAACAGTGCAGGGAGCTGGACTGAGACCAGGTTAAACCTCCATCCACACTGAGAACACAGTCAGTCCAAAGCACATAACCTCAACCTGAACCTCTAAACATCCTTATTTCCCAATTGTTAGTTAATCATGGATGTCTGTCTGCTATTATCCATCTCTATTAGTTGGAAAAATCTGGTTTCCTTCACAGACTAGCTCCCCACAATGCTCCAACTAGGACAAATGTGTCAAATAAAGCTCCTGTCAGCAACTATTTCCATGAGAGTAAAAGTGTGTCAGTTTACACACACACACACACACACACACACACACACACACACACACACACACACACACACACAGACACACATACAAAAAACATGAACGCAGCCATGCACACACTGTATGTCTGGGTGCAGTTAGCGTTCTTTCCCTTTTTTTCCTCTAACTAGCCTGTGTAGCAGGTGTGTGTGCTGATATGTCAACACAATCAACCCAAATCTTCATTGGAGTTAATTAACACTGGAAACTAATCTGTTCATGATTACAAATACCACATGCGCTCAAGCTTAGGCACAAGAGAGTAATCTCTGTCTGTCTGTCTGTCTGTCTACCCCCAAACCCCCCCCCCCCCCCCAACCCTGAAGCTATTCTTCCTGGCCTGCAGTGAGGCAGTAGTCCAATATAAAGAAGCACTGAGGGCGATAAATTAAGCTTATTACACTGATCAAGATGCTGCTCCAATATGGTAGCAATTAGTCTGTGGGAGACACTCAGACACTCAGACACACACACACACACACACACACACACACACACACATATTTATATCCACACACGCATTCAGACACATAGAAACACGTGTAGGTTCAATGTTTATTCAAGGCAGCTTCTTAACTACATCCTGTCTGAGTGGCACCCTGATTAAGGAGGATTGTGTGTGTGTGTGTGTGTGTGTGTGTGTGTGTGTGTGCGTGTGTGTGCATGTGTGGATAATATAATTCAGTACTTAATTAAAAGCAATCTTGGGAATCTTGCCAAAAGAGAGGGTTTATGTGCTTTTTTAGGGGGGAACACAGATGTTAGCATACAAAGCTCCAGGCTTTTGTCTATTTATTGCCCATAAATCATTTTACCAAGGAAGCAAAACACTGAAACAAAGAAGAACAAATGAGTAATAATAATAATGGTAAACATAATAAAAAAGGGGGCTTGGCCCTATGTAGTTGGCATTTACCAGGGTCAAAAAGTCTGGATATTACATAATGCATGACACATTCTGATTGATTCCTGACTCAAATCATGCCTTCAGCTGTCAACTCATCCCTGCTTCATCTTCAATGACGTGGTTTATTAGTTTTGTCAATAGTTACGGTAACTATGGTTGTTGTAACTTGTAAAAGCACTTTAATCACTCAGAATGAAGCATACACACACACACACTATATATACAGTATATAGTGGCTATACCATGTGACACTGAGACATATCAGTTATGTTTAGGTCTGTCAGACTGAGAAGAGGAGAAGAGTAGCCACATACAGTAAGCTGTTCCCTTACACACACACACACACACACACCACAGAGGGGAGAGAGAGAGAGAGAGAGAGAGAGAGAGAGAGAGAGAGAGAGAGAGAGAGAGAGAGAGAGAGAGAGAGTCTCTCTCACTCTCTCTTTCTCTCTGTGCTTCAGAGAGAAATATGATTCCTTTACAGTCCATTAACTCTCTTTCTGAGAGAAAATAAAAATGATGGTCAAAAACAATATTTCAGTCCATCCTGTTTTCACTCTTCACCAAGTCAAACCTCTCATGCTGAGGCTGCCAACATTAACATTAAGCGATCTGACCCCGTTCAGCACTACAGGAAAGCGGCTATGGAGGCTGCACTAAAAGTTACATGCCATCATTATTGACAAGGAAACAGAAGGAGAGACAGAGACAGAGAGAGAGGACATTTTTTACTTTTAAATGAAGTGGAATGAAGTGTGGTAGCTGGTGTTTTTTTGTGTGTATACATGATGTCCTCTCCCCAGAGCCTGCATTCCCTAAATATATAGTTAGCATGCTGTAATCAGACAAAATGGTCACATGAGGTGATTATCAAAGAACGATGCATACTTGGGAATACTGCAGCGAGTGCCAGGGATACTTCCTTACAAATAAATAATAATAAAATTACAAATAAACTAAAAATGTCCTAATTAAACATGATGATTAGTCAGTGATTAAGACAGGGAAACCCTACACTATGCGTGATATTTTCTTTATAGAACACGTAACACTGAGATACTACGTTACTTTGAGATATAGACTACCTTATGAGGGGAAAAAGAAAGAATTAATTGCCAGTGAATGTGGAACAAAGAATTCGGGTTGTTGATGGTGTCGGCTCAGTTCCACCACTAAACCACTCCGTTTCCTAGGTTCTGCATCGTCTGGTGGGCGGGACAGGAGACGTCATCATCCGATTTGATTGACGGTGAGCTAGAGCGAATCCGATGCCTGTCCGTGTTTTTCACGAGCCAATGAGCGTCTGAAATTCACTGTTTGCGGAAGTTGTGAAACTGTTACCACAAGGCAAGTTAGGACTTCACGTTTTCCTAAAATCGTCCATTTAATGATCGCTAAAACAAGCCGATATCTCTATACGTTTCTTTAGTCACAATTTCGTTGTACTGACATTTTTATTCACGTGTCTGTGGGTGCCGCTCGTCCATTACCGACGGTGTTTTGAACGTTCAGTCATTTAGGAATTCACCTCATTCATTTTCAGCCATGCTTCATATCCCATATCAAATCATGCAGTACTGTGGAGGGAAGTCAGAAGTAGGCTAACGGTCTGTGTCATTGCTCAGATGAGTGGCGGCCCCTCCGAGCATCGGGATGCGGGACAAGAGGTTGACATTAACCCGCCGAAGCGCCTCCGCACAGCAGACTGTGCAGCAGAAACGCCGACAGGAGGGCAGGAGGCAGAGGGGACCGCGGTGGATGTGGTAGGTGATTGATTGGCGCACTCCAGTGATGTTACACAGCAACATTTTACAGTGTTAATAAGTGGCGTTTTTTCAGTGCCTTTATCAATACACAGGATATGAGGTTACAATGCCTTGTGCCATAATCTAAGGTAAACATTCATATAGAAGCCCAATTGAGAGTTTAACAGAATTATATACTACCATGCATACAGGACCATATGACAGGCAGCAACATAACACACAAAGCAGTGACATTTATTTGAAGTTGACAAGTGTTGAGTGGAGCTGTTCACAGAGCTGAAATGACTCTGGGGCTGCTGTTCACAGCTATCAGAAACTTAAACAGTTGGACTTATATGAACTTTTTTACACTCTCAGAGTTAAATAGACACTGACGATTTTGCTGTGTACATCTTAATGAAAACAATTTGTTGCACAAGATTACATAATTTTTATATTAACAGAATCATCATCCACTGAGGTTTTGTACTGTTTGACCTCAGTGTTTGCAGTTTTGCTCACAAGCCAAGTCCTGAGAATTCCTCCCTGGCCTGATGATTTATATTTGCCCAGATTCATTGCTATTGATTGTTGGTTGTCGTTGCATCTAAGTTGAAGTGAGTGTAGACTGATCCATGTCCTCTGTCAGTCCATAGTCATGCCAGTGTACAATGCATCCTGCTGGCTGGATGAGTGTCTGCAGGCCATTTCACACCAAGACTTCACTGGTTCCATGGAGCTGTCTGTCTATGACGATGCCAGCACTGTAAGTGTATGTGTGTGTGTGTGTGTGTGTGTTGTGTGTGTGTATGAATTCTGTATGTCATTTGTCTAGGAATATCAGACGTGAGCTCAAGTTTAGTGTGTGTTTCTATGTACACTACCAGTCAAAAGTTTGGACACACCTGATTGAGTGTACTATGTTCTTCATGATCTTAAAGCCATCTTTAGACAAATATAAATAGTGAAGTTGAAGCCTATGTATGAATTTCTTTCCAAAGCCTTTGTCTTTCCATCAAGGCAAAAGGTGGCTACTTTAAAGAATCTAGAATATAAGATAGTTTGATGTGTTTAACACTTTTTTGGTCACTGCATAATAATAATATTATTATGATTATTATTAATAATAGTAATAATAACAATAATAATAATAATAATAACAATAATAATAATAGTAATAATAATAATTCCATTTGTGTTATTTCATAGTTTTGATGTCTTTACTATTATTCTAAAATGTGAAAAAATAGTAAAAATAAAGAAAAATGCTTGTGTCCAAACATGTGACTGGTAGTGTATGTATCTATTTATGCATGCGTGTGTGTGTGTGTGTGTGTGTGTGTGTGTGTGTGTGTGTGTGTGTGTGTGTGTGTGTGTGTGTGTGTGTGTGTGTGTGTGTGTGTCTGTGTGTGTGTGTGTGTGTGTGTGTGTGTGTGTGTGTGTGTGTCCCTCAGGATGACTCCAGGGCAGTGGTGGAGGGTTGGAGGGATCGGCTGGAGGCGAGGGGCATTTCTGTGGTGATCTGTGGCCATAACTCTGCCCATCCAAAAGGAGGTCAGTCTGCTCTCTGGTGGTTCATCTGGGATCAAATCCCAGTCCAGATTGCCTGATCTTGCTAAACCATAACCTCAGCAATTAGTTCTACTTCTGCTTTGGACCCAGATTGGTTGATTCAAAGAATACACAAACACAGAGAACAATGAAAACAATTTCCCTCACAACAAACTCATGAAATCAAGAAGACCCTGCTGCATCTGGATGTTTCTACATCCTTGGCGGTACCCACAGCACTGACCTGTAGGTTTTATAGCTACTGGTTTATACTGTGTTTGAATGTTACTGGAACACAAGAGACTATACTTAACATGCTGAAATGTTATATTTACTTTCATGGTCAGACAATTATTCGTGTATGTTAGGAGAACATTATCCAGTCCAATTATAAAATCTGTAAAATTACACATAATTCTTTAAAGTTTTAAAGCTAATTTCTATAAAGCTATTGTAAAAAAAAAAACCATTATTCTGATGATAGATGTGTGTGATCCAGCACATTAAAGTTAGTATTTAATTGTTGGTAATGTGTTGGTACTGAGTGTGTTCGCCATGGGGTTTTGGCTGCTTCTGTTTAAACCAACAGATCCAGACAGTTAGCTAGGCAGCAGTGTCTCGAAAGAACACTGGCTAATTTGTCATGAGCATATGACTGATCAGACTGGTATGACTTACTTATTGTATGCTGTAATGTTTTTGATATGGTAATTTGATGATGACATTATCTTATTTGCTGTGCTGTCACATGGCTGTGTGGTGCTTGAGGATGCTTGAAAACATGGCCAGATGGCAAACGCTAACACACAGATGCATAAATGCAGCACAAGAGCATGCACACACACACACACACACACACACACACACAGGTGCTCACACTCACACACTGATTTCCTGTCTTTCAGTGGGTTATGCGAAGAATAAGGCCATATCTCAGAGTTGTGGACAATACCTGTGCTTTCAGGATGCGGTAAGTGTGTGTGTGTGTGTGTATTTGTGTATGTGTGTGCCTATATGTGTGTGTTTGGAGAAACCGATGCGCTCTAGTTAGTTTTTGACACACTCACTGTATGTGTTATGAAAGACACCTGGCCAGGGAAATGAAGCGTATTATGTCTAACACACACACACACACACACACACACACACACACACACACACACAGACCTGGGGTCCGTTTCACAAAGCAGGTTTAGTGAAAACTCTGAGTCTGTTAACCCTGAACTGAGGGAAACTCGGAGTTTTCCGTTTCACAAAGGGAGGTAACTCAAACAAGAGAAAGAGGGGTAACTCTAGCCTGTTTCACAGAGAGAGGTAACTTAAGCTCTCGGTCAGTTACCATAGTAACAGACTCTATGAACCTAACCTGGTCGGGACCAGGTTTTTCTCAATGAACCTCGAGTTTCTCTCTGTCTCCGCCCTCTGTCAGCCACACACGGTATTTGATTTCCTCATTCATTCAGTCAGCAGGCGAGTTTTGGCGTAACATAGTTCTGCCGTCTGTTATTTAAAAAAATCAGTCAGTAGGCCTATATTAGAAGTCCACTTTTTTCACTAACATGGCATGTCCTTTTGACAACGATCCCGTGGATGAAGGTGCAGCATTACTGCGCAGGGAAATAAATATTTTTATGAATAGGCTTAAAAAAGATATAGGCCTAGGCATATTACATTTTATAAAGGCACTTGTGTCTTGGGGGGTGAGCTCTGAAGATGAGCTCCCTCCAGGGATTCCCTCAGCCACTGGCCTTCCTAAATTCTGGCTTAGGGCCAGCTCCTCTGCCTCCGTTAGAGGTGGCGGTGCTGGGCCACCACCCGTTTTACGGGCATCTGCCTTCTTTCTGTTGGCTGAGTAGAAGTCTGTGTTAGTTTAAATAGGCTTAATTATTTAACAGAATATGATATAGATGAGAAGACATTTATGTGTGTGTGAAAACAGCATTATGTTGGGGATAAAACAACTGCACAGTCAAACAGCCACTTAATATTTACTTTACAATGTAAAACATGATCAAAATGAGGTACCCCCATTAAATTATGCCGAGGTCTCACCTGTTTGAACAATGTTTTTATATTTCATCTTAAACTGCTGCCAAGTGCGCTTCTCCCCCACGGGATTGCACCTAAATGAAATAAATTAATGAGCTACCATTCAAGCAGCTTTCCCCTGTAATATTATTGTGATTGCAAAGGACTACATTTAAACTTACGCATTGACCCGAGCAGCAATGTTCTCCCACGCCGTCTCCCTCTCTTTTGCAGCTGCAGCGGTGTTGCACTTTTTTCTAAAAACATGTTCAAATTCGCCGTATGAGCGCATTAAGATTTCCAGTTCAAGTGGGGTAAAAAACGCAGCCCTCCTCTTCCCCGTTGCCATGGTAACTCGTCGAATCGGGGCTCCATTGATGCTGTCTTTTTATAGTGGTGGTGCACGTGCTTAACTCCAGGTGAAACTACTCCGAGTTGATCTAACTACCTCAAACCAGCTGTTCTGGAACCGAAAACTCAGAGTTTCCTATCTCAGAGTAGATCAACTCAGAGTTCAGGGTTAGACTCAGAGTTTGTTGAACCTGCTTTGTGAAACGGACCCCAGATGACTTCAGCAGCCTACTGACTGTTTGACAGACCTGTCAGAATACATGACTAATGAGCTAAGGGAGGCAGTGTATGTCAGTATGTATGTTTCTATTGGTGTGTATGTGTGTATGGGTCCGTGTGTGCGTACATGTGTGTTGG
>NW_027278839.1:62500-175000 GCF_046629955.1 Centroberyx affinis | reverse complement strand
TACATGGATCCTCTCAAAAATACATCACTGGTGTTTTGGGCTTTAAAAAAGTGAAACAAAATACCTTCAACTGATCACTGCCCTGTGATCATTGGACTTGTTTGTGATTAATAGACTGTGTGTGTCTAAGTGTTTGGTTTTATAGTCCTGACTGTACTCGTGTCTCAGGTGTACACCTCTCATGGGCCCACGGTCGTCATGCCAACATGGTTCTGCTCCAGAAACTGGTTCCAGAGGGTCGGACCTTTTGACGAGGGAGGCAAGGTAAGAGCCCACGCTGAAACCCAGTCTTTACCCTCTCACTCAGGCGTCCCTTCCCCTACGTTTTCCCTCTATCTGTCCATCCATCCATCCATCCATGCCAGTCCTCCATGGTCTTTTCTTTTACCCTTACCATCTCATACCATACATGTTTATCCTCCATCATCCGTCCATTTTCAACCCCCCCCCCTCCACTCCCTCTCTCTCCAGGGAGTCCCGGAAGACCTGCTCTTCTTCTACCAGAGTCTTCGTCGTGGAGGGGGCGTGGCCAGAGTCGACCACTGCCTGCTGGTCTACCGCTACCATGAGAAGGCCGCCACACACTCTGTGCTGGAGTGAGTCTGATCATAACCCCCCCCCCCTTCCTGCACACAGCTGCCCAGTGGCATCCCAGATTTCCTCAGGACTTGTTAGTGCCTCTCTCTCTCTCTCTCTCTCTCTCTCTCACTCTCTCTCTCTCTCTCTCTCTCTCTCCCCTTTTCGCATACACACCACACACACACACACACACACACGTGTTTTCGTAGTCTTGGAATTCCCAGCATATCTTTTTTGGAATTCCAGTCACTTTCCCAGCATATGAATCAGGAATTCCAACCTGTTTTCTTCTCTCTGTGGAATGTTCAGTATCTCTCGGATTGCTGGGAGGGAATCAGATCTTGTTGTGAAAAAATGTTGTTTGAGATGGTTTTATGTGAATGTGTGTGTGTGTGTGGTGGGCGGGGGTGGGGGAGTTGGAGTTGGGGGGGGGGGGGGGGGGGGTAGGTTTAACATTCCCGCTGCAGACTGTGCTTGAGCAAGGTCATGTAGTGTCTGTACGTGTGTGTGTGTGTGTGTGTGTGTGTGTGTGAAGGTGGTTTAGAGGGGGATTGTTGGGGCCTCACACACACACACACACACACACACACACACACACAGCGGAAAGCCTGTGTCTGTAAAATACACCAAAGCAGAAGATCTTTCCTGCCTTCCCTTACCTCACACTCCCTCTCATCCCCTTCTTCCTGTCATTCCTCCTTCCTTCCTTCCTTCCCTCAGTCTGTCCACTGCTCGTATATCTGCCCTTGTTGACGCACTCCTTCGCCGATCATCCTCCTCTCTGTCTTTATCTATCATCTATCTATTTTTGGAAGCCTATTTCAAGCTACTTTCCACTCCCCCCTGTGTCGCCCCTTCCACTTCACTGCCTACCTACCTCCTCTCTTCAGTCGAATCAAACCATCATCTTCTTGGATTCTCTGACACACACACACACCCACACACACACACACACACCGATATGTAATCATGGAGAGCCTGACTGTGAGGTGAGAAGTGTGTGTCTGGAAAGTTAAGATGGTGCCAGAGAGTAACTGAGATGAGAGGCTTCTTAACAAGAAAGACTGTGCATTTAAACGCACTTGTGAGTGTGTGTGTGGTCGCACTTGCATATGTCTGCATCTACGAGTGTATATGTGTGTGAACCTTATGTATGTGTGTGTGTGTGTGTGTGTGTGTGTGTGTGTGCATGCTCACGCTCATCCCCACGCCTATATCCGAGTGTGTGATAAGTGTGTTTGTCTTTTGATCTGCTGGGTATTAGGAGCCTGAAGGCCTCAGTGTGTGTGTGTGTGTGTGTATGCGGATACAGTGTCTAGTTTATACTGCGTCTCTGCTGTTATTGCCATGCATGGAATCAAAGCCTATGTGGAGAATGTATGGCAATGCAATCTGGAGACCACCCATGCTTTATGATTAGAGTTTGTTTGTCATAAGGAGGCCCAGTGTTATAGTCAGCCCCTCACATCTGAAGATGAGAGTAGAGTACCAACAGCTAATGTGTTCATACGATTACTATCAGTGTGTGTGTGTGTGTGTGTGTGTGTGTGTGAGAGTTTTAAGAGCATGTGTACACTTTAAATGTACAGTATGTGTACACGCAAGCATGTTGTATGTAGCTATATGTGCAGGTGCGTCCATATGATTGGCACATTTTACTGTATGTTTTACATTGTTTTTAATTTATTTCGATTTTTTTTAGGCAGAATCAAAGATTAGACTAAATGAAAGAGACAGACTGAGGTGTACAGGGGAGAGCGATCCCAGATGTGGGAGTTTTAACCACAACACCATCTCTAACTGTCAGCTTTGAGCTTCTTCTTTTTTTGTCAGTAGCAGAACGTCCAGATTTCGAAATAGCGCTTATCCAGAGGCCGTCCATCTCCTTAACTCTTCTACTGAGGCACTACAGACTGTTTGTCAGATATAAGGGAGTGTGCAATATGACAGGTTCAGTGGTTGTTTAATACAGTTTTTATCCCCGTGGTACATATTCCTTAGTTTATAGTATTTTAGTTGTGGTATATTATTTTGTTTTATGGTATTTTATTGCTTCTACCTTATGTCTTACTTTGTGTTTTATGTGTTTTAAGTGTTTTACGTCTTGTGGTTAATTTTTAACCATTCTTGTCCCTTTCTGTCTGTCCCACTCAACTATGTTGAGATGCCAATAAAGTATTGAAAATTCAGCTTTGAGCTTTTCTACCTCAGTGTGCTTCTGTCTGTCCATCCTCTGATCCCATCCAACATCTTTCCTGTTTCCAGGGAGACCATTTGGAACCTGCGTGTGGACTTCCTGCAGGAGAGAGTTCTCAGCCAATGGGAGAGCTTCACTATATGGAACGCCGGGAAACAGGGTCGAAAGCTCTACCGATGCCTGAGCCCGGCCAATCAAAGGAAGGTACGCACCCCCTGCCATCCAGTCAGATGTGAGACACTAAGACTATGTTCAGACAGGCAGCTCTAATCCGATTTTTTGGCATATCCGATATTTTTTAATGTGTGAGCACCAAAAAAACACATGGAATCCGATCTTTTCAAATTAGATACAAGCCACTTTCATATGTGGTTTGAAATGCGTTTCAGAACACATTTATGGACATGTGACTTAGTTTGACCACTGTGATCAGATCGTGTGTGACACTTTTTTGATGTTATTTGCTGTGACTCGAGCGGTAAGCAACATACATAAACGGCAACATAGACACAGTGATAGCAGCACCAAACAATGCAGTGTACATCAACCTCCTCCGTCGCTGGTGTCATCTAAAGCACCATATGGGAGCTGCACCAGGATTAGAAACTGCTAACATATACGAAGCCAGAATCAAAAAGGTGAACCCAAGTTTAGCTTGCTGCTGCCTGTTGCATTCAGACTGCAGTGTAGATATGGCAGCAAAGAATTGCGCTGCTAGAACACACAAAATCTGATCTGGTCACTTGTGCATTGCAGGGAGCCTAAAATATCACATTTGAAATTCAAATTGGATTTTCCTGCTGTGTGAATATAGCTTAAGCGGCTGATGTTTTTAAACTGTTTTCATTCTGTCACCGGAGAGAGCCGGTGGAAATAGTTGTGGTATGTGGGTGTGTGCCTGCATTCATCTCCATTCTGATACGTTTATCAGGTCAAGGCTTTCTGTGATGTGGATGAGAACAAGATCCAGAAAGGCTTCTACACATATGAGGAATCCAAGGTGAGAACAACTACTTCTGATGTGTACCAAGTACAGCAGGTTTATTGTGTAAATGGCGGTCACCGACAGGCAGGCCAAAGCGTGCTTTCATTTAATGCACCGTCATTCTTCAGATTTTTAAAACAGTGAGCAGGGCTGCAAGGTCATGGTCAAACTAAGGATAGTAGCTTTAAAGCCACTACCTTAATCACGCCATGGTCACCTAACTATTTTATACCAGAGAATTTCTATGAAATCAACCTAAGCTGTGACCAACAGGGATATGTGATTTGTCAGTGGCATTCCTCTGTCTCCTTCTCTGTTGACCTCCTTCCAGGAAAGACCAAAGCCAAAGATCCCAGTTCTGCACTACAAAGAAGCCTCCTCTCCCTTCATCATCTGTGTTAAACTGGTAAGCAGAAAGCGTGTGTGTGTGTGTGTGTGTGTGTGTGTCGTTACTGACCGTTTGTCCCTCAGGTCTGTAATCTGAGTTAATGACATAATGATCAAGGGCGTGTGCCTGGCACAGGACACACACGCACACATACACACGCACACGTACACACACACATACACACACACGCACACACAGAGGAGGCGGGCAGGAAATGGGTAGAGACAGCGGCCCGATCTTTGACCACATGATGCTTGTACAAACATGTTGTTTTCACCACCGTTCATTTTCTTACTGTAACATTCGTTCACTTTTGTTTCAAAAATTCACAATTTTCACAATCAATTCACAATCACAATTTTCCAGAATACCAGAATCCTGGCAATAACAATAATAATATATCTGAGCATAACTTTTTTCCTAAGAGACACACGTAGCGGAGCATGTAGCCACATTCTCTTTATTCACTTTTTTATTCATACACAATTACATAAACACACACATGCTCACACACACACACTCTCACTCCCTGTCACACACACGCACGCACGCACACACACGCACGCACGCACACACACGCACACACACACACACGCACACACGCACACACACACACACACACACAGAGCTGTTCAGGCAGCCGAATAGCTAATTGCCTATTTATCACCCAGCAACATTCAGACATCACATCTAGAGTGACCCCACCTACAGAGGCTCCTAATTGGTCAATTATGGGAATTGGGAGTAGTAATTATCCAGTCAGAGGACAAGGAGGCCTGGACTCCATCACTCCCTCTCTCTTTCTCTATGACACACACGCACACACACACACACCTGGACCCAATCACACCAGTTATTCTGAAATCCACCCAGATGTCAAATAACTCTAATTAACAAACATACAATTCATATGAGCCTTGTATATTTACCAAGGTTAAACGTCATTTAGGTGAGTCTGAGTCCCTTTGGTCTATATATAACCTTCGGCTTTAATTCTACACAGATAAAACACACGCCAGGGACCACTGGAAGCAGGACGTGACCTTGTTCACAAAGAGGAAGTAGAGGGCTGAGTTCGGCCAATGGGACAAATGAGAAAGCTTCTTGTAATGATCCATTGTGTTGCTGTTGATGATGATGACGATGGTGACAAACGTGATAGACTTTCACCTTTCACGTTCTCATTTTTCTGCCACTATTGTTTCTGTCCTCCAGGACATGACAGGAGGCGTGCTGGAGGAAAACCTCAACTCTCTGCAGCTGAGGGAAGGAGCGGACTACTTCCATTTCAACTGACTGCTTGGAGGGATGGAGGACAAGGGAGGAGTGCTACAGCTTTAACAGGCACAGGAATGCAGAGGAGTGGATTACTTAAACACACACACACACACACACACACACACAAACTAAGGGATGGGTGGATGATAACAGGAAAGAGTGGAGTGAACACCCTGGAATAGGTTGTAGGACCATGCCAAGGGGCGGGGGGGGGGAGCCTATATTTTTACGACTATAAAGCCCACCCACACACACACACACAGCGACCTCACTATGAATTTGACATTTTTCTCTGAAGACTCGCAAGTAAATCACTGGTTTATGAGGCAAAGTAGAAGTAGCAGCACTCACATCTGAACCTCTGAACCACTGGCATCGTCACTGGTAGAGATCTGTTTCAGAGAAGCTCAAAAACTTTGGATGGTCACTAGAAGAAACCATACACTGACCTACCAGAAGAAGAGAACGATAGGAGATGACAGGGGGCGAGGAAAAGTGTAGAGATGCTAATGAAAGGCAAGGCAAGGCAGCCTTATTTGTATAGCACATTTCATACACTGGGGCAATTCAAAGTGCTTTACAGAGTGATACATATACAGTAAAGGTAAAAGATTTACAATTAAAAAGTGCAAAAGTACAGACAAGAGATACAAAAGATAAAAGACTTAAAAAGTAAAGTAGTGCAAAAGTAAACTAGTGCAGTTCAAATCAAATGAGATAGAAATGAAATGAAGTGGAGGAATGCCTAGATAATTGAAATGTGAAAGGGTGTTCAGATTTTATCTTCAGTTACTCAATGTTTGAGTAAAAATGTACTTGAGGAAAGACAGCTGCTATTTATCATGTAACACGACATGAGTGTGTTGCCAGTGTTGACCATTGGAGGAATAAAATGTGTTTTCTAATACCTTTTATTGAGATTTTAATTCACATAACTGTATACTTTAACTTTAACTTTGATTTGAAGTTAAAGAAAGTGTCTCATTACAGAAGAGTCTATCTGTTGTTTCAACTGTGAAAGGGTGGGATGTTTCATGACTGCAGGATCCTCACACTGCTTTCTTCTTAGCAGTCCTCTCTGATGCAATCAGCCAAAATCAGATACACACGCACATCTGTTACAAACTTACAAACATGGATACTGCGGATTTGTTTTTCTTTCTATGGGTCTCTTATGAAATCTAAAGAACAATAACCTCTTTAAGAGAACACAAATCTGATACATAAACACACACAAAGACACACACAAAAGGTTTATTTTACCACACAGAGTGTTGAGTTTTTCTGCCCAAAGGTAAACAGACCTTTCCCCACAAATCTCCCCCTGGTGTTTCCTGGGTCAGAGAGGCGGTCTGCCTTACTGTAAATCTGGCCACAGGAGTTTGTAGGGAGGTAACAGTAAAAAAAAAAAAAAAACTGGAAGGGGTCTTCAGCTCTGCCAGGGATTTTTTTCCCCCCAACTTTCCACTACGTTCCTCTCTGAAATACAGTAGCACATCGGTGTGGATGTACAGAATCAGTCTACTGTATTAGAAGTTTGGATTGGACAGGACCTTTTGGACCCGGTTCAGTCCGGAGTTTGAGGTGAAAACCCCAGACTGAGCCTCTCTCATGGGTCGCTCACTAAAGCCCCGCCCCCCCTGCAGTGCAGTGCAGTGCAGTGCAGGGGCTGAGAAAACTATCACATCTACTTAGCACTCTGTCTCCACCTAGACTCCTCTTCCCTCTCTCTCTCACACACACACACACACACACACACACACAAATACACACAAACACATACACGAGAATCTGTCTTCCTCAGAGATGTGATTTCTTTGCAGGATTTCAGTTTTTTTGACACACAACTTCTCCGTTCATTTCTAACGTGAGCTTAGTATTTTCATGATTTCACATCCTTTATATGCCTGTTGCCAATACTAAGCATTTGAGTGAATGTCTTTGCGTAGTTTACAGTTCTGTGTAGTTCAATGGGTAGAGCGTAATACTAACACTGCCAAGGTCAGGGGTTTGCTTTCCGCTGGGGCCACCCATGCTAAAAATGTCTGCAGTCATGGAGCTATAAGGTGCTTTGGATAAAAGTGTCCGCCAAATGGCATATATAATTTAGAATGTAATGAAGCGAAGGGATTTATTTAAGCAAGACTGCGCTTTGTCTAAATACATCCTGTCTCCGTTACCCATTCCTGCCACTCTGCCCTTGTGATAAAGTGCATGGTAGATGATCAGAGTGGGCTCTAATGGAGAATCTATGGAAGAGTCTAAGAAAGAGAGTAAACAGAGCTTTGGTCTGTGTTTACACTCAGTCACTTACTCTGTCTCTCCGCAGACATTAGACCTGATAACACACACACACTTTTACACACAATGAATAGCCCTGACCCCGGGAAACCTGCTTGCCCTCACTGGCCAAATAAACACGCACACGTGTGCAAAACTGCACACACACACACACACACACACACACACACACACACACACACACAGCTGCGTGTTGTCTGGCAGTGCAGCAGATAAGAGAGAGATAAGAGTCTTGTGTGTTTGGGTGAAGAGAGCTCACTGAGGTCAAACACTGGAGGCTTGTTCATTCACCTGGAACTTTACCACATTCCTTTGTTTCATTCTCTCTCGCTCTCTTTCTCTCTCTCTCACTCTCTCTCTCTCTCTCTCTCTCCGCTGTAAATCCCATTTTCCTACCTGTTCCCATACAGCACCTCCTCTTCCCTCTCTCCTTAACTCTCTGACAGTGAGACGCGTGTATGTGTGTCTGATGCTCTCTCCCCTGCCCTCCCGCTGCCCTTGAGCAAGGCACGTAACCCGCAGCTGCTCCGGTGAAGCTGCTCAGTGGCCAACAATAGAAGACTGTGGTTGTACTGGGCAGCTCCCGGGTGTGAATGTATGCAACTGTGTGAATGTGAAGCGGGGCGTTGCTGGAAAAAGAACGAGCCTGCTCAGTCAGCTTTCCCTGAATAAATAAAGGTTAAAAAAAGGGGGGAGAGGAGTGTGCTGCGCGCAAGCTTCAAGGAAAGAAAGGTCGTGAAGGTTGAAAGCAGAGAGAGAGGAATGTGTGTGGCTCCATTAAGGAGCAGCGTGCGGACAGACGGAGCGTTCCTCCTGTCAGGCTGCTTGAAAAGAGCCAGGTGACGGCAGCGGGATGAGGGGAGCGGGTCAGATACTTCACGTGGTGAAGGAGCACATGGGGTCAAACTGCACATCAGCAGCCCAGACTTGCTCCGCTGTCAGTACAGGATTGGGTCGGTTGTGTTTTCAGTGAAATTGCATCTATCTGTATAGAAACGTGTTCCTGCTGTAGGCTGTGCTTGAGCAAGGTCATGTAATATATGAATGTGTGTGTGTGTGTGTGTGTGTTTGTGAGAGAGAGAGAGAGAAAGAGAGATAGAAAAAAGTGTGTGTTTGTCTGTGCGTGTGTGTGTGTTTGTAAGAGAGAGAGAGAGAGAGAAAGGGGGGGGAAGAGAGATAGAAAAAAGAGTGTGTGTGCGCGTGTTTGTGTGTGCGTGCGTGTGTGTGTGTTTGTGAGAGAGAGAGAGAAAGAGAGATAGAAAAAAGTGTGTTTGTGTGTGCGTGCGTGCGTGCGTGTGTGTGTGTGTGTGTGTGTGAGAGAGAGAGTGGGGAGGTGTATGGGGGGCTGCTGTCTTTCAGTATTTCTCGAAATGCGTTACATTGCTCTGGCTGTGCGGGGGAATGTGACGCGTCAGTAACATGCTTGCCGTCCCGACTGTTTTCTCACGGGAAAACCGCCCGGGAACCAAACAGGCGTTTAGAGCACATGTGTGACTTCTCGTTATGTCAGTTCCATTCTTTTTTTCCCTGTCGAGAAAGAGCTATAGTAATCCTATGATACATTTTAGAAGGATACTATGCAAATATCACAGCAGAACTGTAAATCCCTATTAAAGGAATATTATAGTGATAACAGGAGATTACAAAAAAAAAGTACGATAAAGTCACTGTAAACTCACTGACAAACACGGAGACACTATAAGTCCCTATAGGAATATTATACTCCCTATAAACTGAATAAAACTGTTTCATTTTAAGCTTCATCTACACTGGAACGCTAATAGTAAGATTAATATCCCGAATAAGCCTGACAATGGCACAAAGCCTGACGCTGGACAGGCTACTGGGTTGGATGGATGTTTGAGGGATTTAGGAGTAATAGGATGCTAGTGTCAGACCTGCATGCTGCTCTAATTTTCACTGCGATAATATGATCCATCTGTTTATGAGGCCAAGAATATCCAAACACACACACACACACACACACACACACACACACACTTGTGCACTAGTCCGTAGATATTTCAGAGAGACCTACATACTGTACATTCAATCATGGAGTGTTGACACGCTGCCCGGTTTGGGTAGAATATAGTGATTATATGGGAAAGCAACTGGACAAACGGGCACTGCCTTGGCTAAAGGGACTCCAAAAACTTTTTAGAGTCAAGCTATTGGCCACAAAATTTCTGATGCTTTTTATAGGCTTGCTGGTACTTGAACACTGATCCTTACTTTGTTTTTATTCTTGTTTTTGCTGGGCCTACTGGTGCGTTTGGCTTTAATTTACCCCTTCATTTATTGTTCACATTCTTAAACATTACTCACATGAACTGTTTTGTAACTTTTGCAACAAAGTTTTGATGCTTTGTAAATATTACCCCCTCCCTCTCTCCCTCCCTCCCTCTCTCTCTCTCTCGCCCCCTCAGACACACGCACACACTCACTCACTCACTCACTCGGGATCGGGGGAATGTGTAGGCGTGGTTTGGAGCGAGCGCACGCGTGTCACTCAAGCGGAGTCAGCTGCTGGCACGCGCCCCGGGTGGCTGCGGGACCGGGTGACGTGAAGCGGAGCACAGCAGAAGTTTTAGACAGTCTCTCTCTCTCTGTGTGTGTGTATGTGTGTGTGTTTGTGTCTGCTGCTGCTGCACACTACCACTCGAAACCTTTAGTGCAAATGGCTTTTCTGCGGCAGAATCAGCCCGCACAACCTTTGCCTTGTTTGACCCCGCCATGTAGCCTGAACTGAACGAAACGGCGCATCGCCAGGATATTCGCGGACATTTGCATCAGATCTTGCGGTTTGTGAGCAGAGCGTGCGGCGGGCTGATCTGCGGGATCTGCTGAGCGGGGCGGAGAGGAGACCATGCTCTGGCCGTGGGTTGCGCTCTGGATTACAGCTGTGCTTCTCTGCCGGGCGGCGGCACAATACTCCAGCGACCAGTGCAGCTGGCGAGGAAGGTAGGAGGATGAATCTGAACAAACTGATCAGACTATCTGTTCCGTCAAGTGAATTTATAAGGATATATCAAAGCAAAACTAAACTAAAAACTATTATGATGTCCTATAGGATTTTTTTAGTGATATCATAGGAGATAAAGAAAACCATTAAGTACGACAAATAATCTATAAATACCTTAGGCAAACACTTATCCCTATAGTACACGCATATTATAATGATTCTGAAATGTATAGGGAATTATTTTTGCACAAAGGATTCCTTGTGCTCTGTCAAGGATTTTGACGTAGGCTAGCCTTATCTGTATAGTTTACAGCGTGGAAATGCACTTAATCAGAAGAGTGGCTAGTGTGATAGTGTGGTGAGAGGGGGGGGGGGGGGGGGGGGGGGGGTGTCTTTGAACTCCAGTCTGTTGTCCATTAGTCGGGATTTCGGGGGGCTCAAAGGAGTAATTAGACCCAGCAATGATTTAATATATTTAATTTAATCCACAGTAGAGAGGGGGAGAGCGAGAGACGGGGGCATCCGAGGGTCAGGTGGTCAGGCGTGGTGTGGCTGCACACCAACATGCTTTTCTTTTCCTCAGTTTTGGAACTGCAGTGAAAAGTTTGATGATCTGATTAATGGTTGCTGCTCCAGTCGCGCAATAGAAGATTAGTCTCTCTCTCTACATCTACATCTCAAACTGGTGACTAAATGTAGAAGCTGGCCGAAGAGCCTGCATTAAAATCAAGTCTAAGTAACCAAATGAACCCTTTATAAACAATCACTCTTTTCTCTCTGAGCCAGCCTGGTGTGTTTCACCCTTATTTAATAGAGTTTTATGTCAAAAGGAGGAATCCACCGTTTGAAAAGTGACACCCACTCTCACAAAATAACTTAAAACAAACTATATAGGCCTACTTTGTAAAGGATAGGAGGTAACTTAAATCCTTGGTTGACAGGATGATTACGTTAAAGCAGAATAGCTCCTTTATATTTGAGAGATATTGAATTATGATTAAGGCTCTGATTATTCTTTTCCAAAATCTACAGTATGCTTTTAACGTTTTGGAAATGCACTCCATACACTCATGATCACATGGATACCGCTGCTCCAATTCCTGTCTTAAGTAAATACAGCCATATGGCCGCCTTTGATCACTCTCTGAATCCCTGCGTCATAAAAATGAAATCCTGCACTTCGCACTTGGAGTTGTAAAGTTTAACGGCTTCAAACTTCTAACAGCTTAATATGTTCCTGGTGTTGAGGTATGCACATCAGAGATAAGAGACCACATCAGTCTAAGTCAAAGCTTTGTTGGGAGACAGCTGCACCAGAGTTGCTCCTATAGTGAAAATGCAAATACATGTTTCATACTGATATTATTTTCACTCTCCAACTAAATTTACTGACGAGACTGAATCCTGTTTCATAAAATCTCTTCTGTCTCTCTTATTTTTTATCTAACATGTCTCTCTTACATGATCATTATCACAGGAATATTATCAGGACACATGACCCTTGCACCCCTTACTATTGGTTGCTTGTAATTTTGGTGAACTAGGCATTTGAGCTTATTGCACTCATTGTAAGTCGCTCTAGATAAGAGCGTCAACTAGGCTAAATGCCTAAAATGAAAAAACAATATTGTATGATTTGTAAAGACCAAATAAACAAGACTTCTTCTCGTCTCTTCTCTCCTCTCCTCTGCAGCGGCCTGAGCCATGAGTCCCATCGTAGAGACGTGGAGCAGGTCTACCTCCGCTGCTCCCAGGGCTCTCTGGAGTGGCTCTACCCCACAGGAGCCATCATCATCAACCTGCGGCCGAACACAGAGCCGTCATCCGGTCGCATGCCAGACCTCTACGTGTGCATCAAGCCCCGCACTGACTCCCAGGTAGAGCACAAAACTAATATTGACAAATTAACCTCGACTTTCAACTCATCTGTTCAGATTGGGTCGTTTATTCTGTCAGTGGAGTTCAGTGTTGTACAGATGTTGTATTATTTTCGAAGTTTAAAGCTGCAATAAGCAAAATTTTCTGACCACTAGAGGGTGATAGAAACCACAACACATTTGTAAATAAAGCAGCAGTACAGCAAAGCCACTGCACTACGGAGGCCTATAAGGACAAACCTAGCAAAGCACTGTGCATAAAGGCTAATAGCTAAGGTAAACGTACCTGCTGAGAAGTGCCACCGGTTACCAGTCTCACTTTGCCAGAACTTTCTCCCACTGAAGTTTACATTTCCCACAAAGACAAGTGAAGCTGTAGGCAGCAAGTTTTCTAGTTTAACAAGTTTACTCGCTTACTTCATCAATTCCGCCATTACAAGAATTTACGAGGTGAAAATAGAAACACAGCTGTGTGTGGATATTTGTTTATATCATTATGTTTTAATGAAATCTCGACATAACACATATTAGTTTCAGGATTGGTTATAAGGTCTGATATTGCTTATTGCAGGTTTAACAGTCAGAAAATTATGTGTGTCAGTTGGATGTGGCTTAACTATTTATTCATCCTTCTGCCCCTCTTCTTCCAGGGGGCCCAGGTGTATCTGGAGCAGGCCGGGGATCTGAGGCTGCTGCTGGGGGAGAGGGAACAGGCTCTGGGCACGGTGCACTGCTTCAGCCTGGCACAGGGGGCGCTGTTTGTGGAAGCAGTGGCGCAGACAGACATCAGCAGGAGGATCACAGCTTTCCAGTACGAGCTGGTGCCCAGCCGGGGGCCCGGGGCGCACATGTACCCATACCTGCACCCTGGCATAGGTAAGAGAATGCAGACAAACACACATTTTTAAACATTCATTCTTAATCGTGTAGCCTGTATTGTTAAAGCTGGCATTAGCCGCATTCCACAAGGACAAAAAGATAGCGTTCATTCTGATTTATTTGTTATCTGTATTTGACCCATGTGTTATGTTTAGGGATTTGGCCTCCCTGTCACGTTAAGCTCCTCACACATGACACAGGCCTTCTGTTCACTGACAAGAAGTGAGGCTGATAGTGAACAGTTACCAGTGAAAGAGTTAGATGAGGTTAATGAGAAGGTTTTCTGCAATAGGCCACACTTCTGTCTTTCACACTCGTTTCTGCTTCTCACCTACACGCTCCCCCTCTCTGACACTTTCTCCACCCCCCATTTCCTAACTCTCACACTCTCTTGTCTCGATCAGACTTATGAAAACAAGCAGGCCAATCAAAAGGTCGCGTTGGGGTCAAGCGCAAGGGTCAACCAATCTGATCTCAGCTGTCAATCAAGAGCCCTCCAGGGCAGAGCATTTTGGGTAGCCCACCCGTATGAATAAAGAGGTCTGGCGGAGGGGAGGGACAGCGGGTGGAAAGGAAGGCTGGAGTAGTTTCGTAATGAGACAGAAGCAGGAGAGTAAGAGCGAGTTAGGGTCTGTCTGTCTGTGTCTGGGTGTTTGATAGTTGTTTTTATAGCTGACAGGGTCAAGGGGTAATTCTCTGATTGCCTCTCTTCACCCACACCTGCTGTCCTCATTCACTTACTCTCTCTTGCTCTCTTTACGTCTCTTTCTCTCATAAACACATGCCAATACACAGAGACAGACAGACAGAGAGAGAACAGGAAGGGACTGAGGGTGAAACAAGGCAGAGGGAGATAGCTAACACTGAGGAAGGAAAGTGGTTTGAGAAAATAAGCACTACATTTTGGTTTGTTATGTTACCAAAGCTTTTAACAATGTATGTCAGAAGGTCTCATGTTGTTGTTGTACTCTTTTGAAAAAACTGGATGTAGTCTATCATGCTGCTTTGCGGTTTGTAACTGATGCAAGCATCCGTACACATCATTGTATCTTATATGAAATGGTTCAATGGACTTCTCTATGTTTAAGGAGAAAAACCCATATGTTAATTTTTATTGCAAAAGCTTTACTGAGTAAATTACCACTGCACATAATAATTTGCTGACATATTGCCACAGTAGCTATAAAACTAGATCATCAGAAAAAATTCTCCTCAAGGTCCCTACCACCCAAACAGAGCTGGGTAAATCTGTCTTTTCCTTTCATGCACCGCATACTTGGAATGAGCTGCAAGGCATTCTTAACTTGAAATCTTTACCCTCTCTTGACATGTTTAAAAATATTTTAAAATCAGTTCTTACAGAACAATGTCATTGCTTTTAACATGTGCTATTATTTTCCATGATTCTTTTTAGTCCCTGATGTTTTGTGCCTGTTTGTTGTGTTTTTGGTATGTTTTTGTGGTGTAACCTGTCCCCATTTATTTTTATATGAAACCTTTTTTTTTAATCAAATTTTGCTGCCCATCTTGACCAGGACTCCCTGGCAGAAGAGATATTGTATCTCAATGGGACCCTCCTGGTTAAATAAAGGATAAATAAAAGAAAATAAAAAAGTTTTTTTTTTTTTTCATGTTTTCCCCTCTCAGTTGCCTGTAAACCATGTTCAGATGAAGAGGTCCTCATGGCTGCATGTACCAGTGACTTTGGTAAATACATACACACACACACACATGCACACACATACAAATTCACTCAGACTCACTGATTTGCAGCTCTGCACCATGGTGTATTATGTATTATTAGGCGTTAGGAGTTCAGTCAGGTTTGAAATACTGCTCCTTTATTTTTTTGTCTTTCATTAATTAATTAATTCATTCATTCATTCATTAATCTCTCTCTCTCTCTCCCTGTCCCTATCTCCCTAGCTGGCAGTGGCATCATTCGAGGTGTGTCGACATCCTCCTCCTCCTCCTCCTCCTCTTCTTCATCTTCGTCCTTTATAGCATCGGGTACTAACGACCACTCCTCTGTTGTGGTGACTCTGAGCCGGCTGTTCCGTCAGAAGAGCGGGCTGTTTGCTTGGGCTGGGGCCAGAGGGAGGCGCTGGACCGGACGTGTCAATGTACCCGCGCAGTGTGCTGTACATCCTGGAGGGGACGAGTACCTGTTGACAGGCTCGGTCCATTTCGGTGAAGCCTGGCTTGGCTGCGCACCCCGCTACAAGGACTTCCTGAAGCTCTACTTGACAGCGCAGGAGGCAGGAACAAACCCCTGTCAAGTGGACACAGACTGAGGGATCTGTAACCCCCTTGAGGAGGATATTGGGGAGCACTTCTCTCTAAATCACTGAAGGAGATGCAAAGAGGAACGGGCTGAAAATTGGATGGATTAACTTTTAGCCTGTCAGAGAGATAAAATGGGTTATGGAGGCAGACTCTGATGATTGGCAGTTGGGAAGGGCCCTTATAATGTTCTGCAGCCCATGCCTAAAAGTTTGCTGCTCTTCTTGTTGCCTAGCAGCAGAAGAGACAGCTGGACAATTTGAACATTTTAGAAGCCAATGTCCCGCCTAAACTGTACCAATCTCAAAAAGTACCCATTTGACTGTGCTTGTAAATGTGTTTGTGTTTGAGGGGAGCGGGCAAGGGAGTGAATGAGGATCTTAAATTAATATTATGCCTAACCGGCTAATGTTTATAATCTCAATTCTCATGAATGCGTATGGAATGCTTGTGTGATCATTCTTGAAATGAAAGTTTGCTTTGTAAAAAGCTTTATGTAAACTTTAGAAGTCTTCTGACAGAAGTGTACAGTATGCAGCTCTGTGAGTCCGTGTGTGTGTGTGTGCGTGTGTGTGTGTGTGTGTGTGTGTGTGTGCGTGCGTGTGTGCGTGCGTGCATTTTGCTGATGAGTGGAAAAGGGTCTTTGTTTTTGCAGATAATAAAAAGCTGTGCTGGAGCCTGCCTTTCTATATGATTCCTCTAACTGACTCCCTCTTTTATGACCTGGATTTCCTGAGATGTGGACTCTGCATCATGGATTAGTAACAACCAGTATGTGTGTAAGTATGTGTGTATGTCACACATGCCACATAGCGGCCCAATGTGGTTAGGGTGCAGACAGTCGGAAACAACCAACTTACAATGGAAGTGAATAGATAACGGATATGCCCAATAGAAAAGCAGAGCCAGATTCTGTTGGTACACGTAACTGCAAACAAAGGGATATTATCCACCTCACCAGCCAAAAGAAAAACCATTATGAGTGTTCAACACTCATTAGTTGGCAGGAGAGCAGCAGTGCGTCAGTGCTGGCGTAGCTGCCACTGTTCTGGTTGCCATCTTCATTGCCATGTTGTGTTGTCACATGGAGTGTTTGTGTGTGTGTGTGTGTGTGTGTGTGTGTGTGTGTGTGCATGTGTGTGTGCGTGCATTTAAAGCTCAGTGAGAGAGTAAAGCAATTTTATTTTCCGACACAGCCAACCAAGTCCAATTTGACAGCCAATGTTCCCACTGGGTTTTTAAAAAGCATTGTGTGAGAGTATATGAATGTGTGTGTACATCCGAGTGTGTGTGTGTATGCAGATTTATGCTCTCCCACCATACTGATCTCATCCCATCATTTAAAAACAGGCCCTCGTCTACACAGTGTAGACCAGGAGGAACAACTTTATATGTTCACAGTCCAAAATTCACTCCTCCCAAATAAAATATCACACTTACTAATCGATGAGCACACAGGCATACACAACTCACACCAACATGTAGAATCACTTGGTTTATCGAGACATTCGATTATACAGCATATACAACTTCAGATACAATGATTTCTGTGTATTTTTCCTTATATGTTTAGTTATCTCATCATAATTAAAACGTGTGCAGTGTCAAATAAACAAGAGGCTTTTTCACCTGAGAGGATGGTTGGATGGATGAGACTATTATAGTTTGATGGATGTTAAGTTGAAAGGAGAGGCGGATGTGTGGATGACCTTAGAGGGGTGTCTGTGTACCTCTGTCTCCCTGGGGCTGTCAGCAGTTGTGTGTGCGTGACGCTTTCCCTCTTTCCTCAGGAAGAGCAAGAATGGATGGAATGTCCCCTCCCACACACACACACACACACACACATAAACACACACATCGACCTCCAACTGCAGAGACAAACCACGTTTACTGCAGTATAGAGTGCGATTCTTTGTTTCTGACAAACACCAGTGTGTGTAAAATACATTTGAAATAAAATTAGCATGTAGGTGTATGATACTGGCCTTAGGAAAGCCACCAGCTGTGTTGTTTTCTCAAGTGTGCAGTAATGCCTGTATTTACTTCCCAGTAGAGTGGGCTGAAAACTCATTTGCAAGCACCTGCACACACTTTAAAGTGGATACAGACAACTTTTCAACTTTCTCCCCGTTGCCCCCCCCCAGCGTTTCCAAGTGGTATTGTTGTTTGCACCGCTGTCGCAAAGACAACCGGATCTCTTTCTGTTAGAGCCTAGCTCCGTGCAATAGAACAAACCATCTGTCTGCTTATCAACTCCTTGATCATAACACAATATAGTAACATTCACCACTGCTCATTTTAGAAAGGCCACTGCAAGAAAACGTGTTCTTTGTTTAGATTATCAAACGGACAATGGATCATTTGTTTGTTATAAATTGAATATATAAATAAATTGAATTGAATGAGTGAGAAAGAGATGGTGAGAAAGAAAGTAACACATAGCTTAGAGGTGTGAGATACGCCCTGAGGACTTGAGACGGTCGCCTATATATAACAGTCTCCCCCCTTCACAAACACACAACCCATCGTGCGTGTGTGTGTCTGTGTGTTTGTGTGTGTGTGTGTGTGTGTGTGTGTGAGTGTGTGTTTGCCTTGGGCTGTAGTTTGAGAAGACCACAACACACGCGCCCTGCGCACCGCCAACATGCAAACAGGCCACACAGCAGAAACCCAACCAGCCCTAGCAATACCCAACACCCCTTGGCAACCCACCCTGGCAACAGCCCAGCTCCCCTTGGCATCCTCGCTAATTTGGGACACACTTATCCCTCTACACAGGGGCCTTAATGTTAACCTTTCAGTGTGAGTCTGTAAGATGTGGAAACAGTTTGTGCTGCAGTATGCGAGGAGCACAGCTGAGCAGTCAGCTGAAGGGGAGGGAATGGCTGAGCTCAGGGAAAACACACACAAACACACACACACACACACATACATGCACACCCACACAGCACACCACGCAGATGTTAATAGGCATTCACAGATTCATAGGTTTATGTGATCAACTCAGTTTTGACCACAACAAAAGTCAGATAGAACCTTATAATTCCAAGTTATTGATTTTAGGGGTTTCTATGTTCTGCTGGGGATCCAGAATAAAAAGAACTGACATTTGGTCAAGCTGTCTTCATAGAGATTGATGCACTCAATAAACTTCACACATATAGACTGAAATGCCAACAAAAACAACTTGTAATCAAAATAAAGACAGATCACTCTTACCTTAGTACTGACATTACTCATAATATGCAGCATGCTTACAAATATCCCTTCACCTATATATTAGCAACCCCAGGCAGTGAGGTCACATGCATGCATCTTGACTGCCTTTGTGGTATTTGACAGCAACAACTGCAGGATGGCAGCCAGCGTCTCGACACTTGTTCATCTTGATGTGGTCAAATAGTTGTTATCACCTTAGCTGTAGCAAAGTTAGTTTGGAACTATTGCCTGCTAATGAGTATGACAGCGAAAACCTGTTTGAATAAATCTCTCTTAGATCATGCTGTTGGTCTAGTGGTAGAGGTTTGGGTTAGCCCCGATCACACAAACCTGATTTTAGGAATTCTAGGTGTGAAAGATGAATATTGACCTCACCAAAGAAATGCTGCTGCCATCAGGCTTCTTGTCGAGGCACTAAACTAGACATTAGGATGGAAAGAGTGCCCCTTAGTGGCAGTAATGTGGGCATGATACATGGGCAGCATTTGAGGTAATGGGGTACATGGGGTACAATTTCACCAACACCAATGAACTAGAGTAATTTTTATGTACATCCTCAATATTGATCCTGCCCCGAATACATATGTCTACATTAGGCAATTCTTTCCTTTTCCATTTCCTCAAAGTGAGTGGCTGTATAAAATGCCGTGGCCCTTATGACAAGAGCTCCTCCTCAAGACTCAATTTCCCCTGACTCATGCTGTGTTTTTAACATTGTGTTTACATGCAGTCTAATAATCCAATCCATCAAAATACCGTTTTTATTCTGGATGAGCTAAACTCTCACTGGGACAAATCCCATCATACTTCAGATGGAGAGTTTCTTACACCCAATACATAATTCTGATAAATTTCAGTGGGGTAAATCAGCCGGTAAATCATCTAATTGCAGCCATGTAGTTTCATAGTTCATTTATAGAACTCATTTACTCTTACTTACTCTTACTCTTACTATTCCAAATTAAACGCAATCCTGTAAACACTTCAGCCATACTGGAGTGGCCCAGTCTTCTCAAATCAGGGCAACAGACCTTCCATCTGAATAATGAATGCAGGGTGAAGTTTTTAGGTTGATAATACATATGCAAGTTGTTGATCTGAGTGTAGATCTGAAAGGTGTCAATATTTGCATGGTGTATTACAGTAATATACATGGGGTGCAAATGTGTGATTTCTGTTTGTGTGTGAATAATGTTTGTGTAAAAAACACTTTTTATTTCAATTTCTATTTTCCCAGAGGTGCAAAAGAAGAAGCACCTAGTTAATGGTTTCACACACACACACATACACACACACACAGAGTGTATGCCCAGACACCCCCAGCAGAATGAGCTTCAGTTTGAGGAACTTGGACTTGCAACCACATCTACTGTAGTTTCATTGCTACCTTGCAGCACATGACGATGTGGAGCCGACAAAACCCACTGTTCATCCTCTGCAGTAAGTTCTTTAGATGAACATTATCTGAACATTATCTTTTTTATGTAATTAAAAGCGCTCTATTGTCTTATCTTTGTAACTCTTTATTATGGGCACTTTCATTACACAACGTTAACACAGCTAGCATGAATGTCTAGAAAAAAAAATACATCATAGAAAAACAAAGATTTGCAAATCTTGCCCCCTCACTGAGTATCAAATGTGCAGTGTCAAACTGATAAGAAGAAGCCTTGTAAATCAAAATTAAAAAGACTAAAAATGATGTTTGATGAAAACCTTTTTGATTTCTTCTTGTCTTCTCCTTGCAGTTGTTCTGAGATATTCCACTGATGCAGCAGACTTGATCCATGTAGCTGGATACCAGGGGAGAGAAGTGAAAGTTTTCTGCCCCTATGAAAATGGATATGAGTCTTACCAGAAGTACCTGTGCAAAGGAAGCTGTGGCTCCGATGATGTTCTTGTTGAGACTGGAGGAGCTAAGAGGGACAGATACTCCATCTATGACAACAAAGAGAAGAAAATCTTCACAGTGACCATCTCTGGCCTTAGACTTACAGACGCTGGGAAATACTGGTGTGGGGTGACAAGGACTTTCAAAGATCTCTACACTGAAGTAAAACTGAAGATTGTCATAGGTAAGAAAAAATGTAACTCTGTTTTGTTTGTGGGAGCAGTTCTTAGGAGAGGTGGGCACAGAATGAAAACCATATTGGTATCAGTTCCATTTTTCAAATTCAGTAGATAAAAAACTGTATAACCTTGAAAAGAGTCAGTTACCCAACTTATTGAAACACATTCAGCACTGCTTTCTGCTGAAAGTGTTGTTGTGATTATGCCATTGTTATATGTCCTATAGCTGCCTAAATTCAACCATTTGTTAAGTTAAAAGATTGTTTTGAATTATCAATAATTATAATTACTAATTACTTGAATGATCAGTCAATCTATCCATCTGTATGTCAGTCAAGCCATCCAACCATCAATATGTAAAAAAATAAATAAACTTAACTTCAAAACTTGCATTCTAGTAACTATAAACAGGAGAACACCATCAGAGCAACTGGAAACACACAATAACCGTGCAAACTGGTAGAAATATTAATGTGTCCATAGAACTTTATCAGCCTTCCACATGCCCTCTGAGTCCAAAAAAGTATTATTGTATTATATTCTACTGTGTGTTTGTTTTTACTATTGTATTTTGTATCTTAATTGCGTAAAGTGTATTATCATTATTATTATTATTTCTAAAGTTCAAAAGTTCTTCTCTCAGTGCTATTGCCACTTTCATACTGTTTTCAAAAACATTTGATTATTTAAATGTCAACGTTTTGACTTGAATAATTCATAAACCTTGGGAATGGAGCCAAGGGACATTAAAAAATGAAACCAATTTATACACAATTAAATTTGACTTTTTTTTTTGTTTGTTTTGGCCATCTTGCCTAGTTTTTCCTCATGGCTATTTCCATCCTGGTGTCTGTGCTTGTGACGGTCTCTGATGTTATTTGTTTCGTTGGCAGACAGGTGCTGTGATAACATCACCACAGTCCAGGGTTATGTGGACGACTCCATGTCCATCAGTTGTCCTTACCATTCTAAGTACCAGCACAACCTCAAGTACTTCTGCAGAGGAAGCCAGCCCTCCACATGTCTGCAGCAGGCAGTAATCACTTCGGACCACAACCAAAATGGACGATTCAATCTCCATGATGACAAGGCGTCAAGCAACTTCTCAGTGACCATTGCCAGTTTGACCCAGGAGGATTCGGGGTTGTACCTGTGTGGCATCCGTAACAACAACAGCTTGGATATCTTCTCTGTTACTGAACTGGAAGTCAAAGGTGAGAGGTCACAGTTCTACCAAAAGTCAGGGTTACTGCCCTTACATGTAGAATTTGTATCAGATTACATCATCCTCCAATCAATTTTGATACCATAAAAGTGAGACTGGCGCGGAGAAACTTGTTTTAGTCTATATGTTGCTGTTCAATCTCTGTGTCCGCAGGTACGAACTGGCGCGAAGTGACGTACTGACTTACGGCAGAAAGTCAAACCAAACCAGGAAAAAAGCAGATGCAGTTTTAATGCAGACTAGTTGGTTAGATTGAACAGCATGAAGCTAATCAATATGACAGATAGTGGTAACATGGAAGACAGGACTCTAACTGCTGGACCCTCTGCAACCAAACAAAACAAAAAACCTATAACAGAAGAGGCTAAAAGAGCTAAAATGGAGAGGGAGGGGAGCGCGAGACCCGGAGCTCCCGGGAGCCCCACAGATCGATTGGCTTGAAGTACCCATTTGCCGGCCCCCCGCAACACTAGACTCGGGTCACCAAACCCTGAGAGCGACACGGACCCATTGGCGTCCAGCACTAGCTTTATAAGAGGCTAAAAGAGCTACGAAAGAGCGTGACAGAGCATGGTGTCAGACCAACCGGAGTTAACCGCAGCCAGGCGTTCACTCATCAGAGAGTGCCAGGGGTTTAAGAGAGCTGGATTTCTTTCTCCTACACATTTAAGTGAAATACCAATAAAGGTCTCAAATTGTGTTACCGAAGCTTTTAACTATTTTTTAGGACCCGTGTGGTTTACATCTGCGGTTATGTGTAATGGCGTTAGTTTATTTATGTAGTCAGCTACCTGTACGCTATGCAACCTAGCCTAGCAAATTAGCTTCACTTGTCGGTACATAGCCGGCTGCCGACAGAGAGTGGGGGTACAGAAGGGAAAGAAAGTTACATTAGTGAGCAGACCATGGCGTTCCTACTGTCTAGTGTGTGTGCGGGTTGTAATCGTGTTGTTTAGTCCGCCTTTGCCGTCTAGTTCTGACATCCTGTACCGTTTCATGTGTCCTGCCTTCTGCCATCTTGATCGGCCGTAATCGCCACATTTAATACAACTCCATACTTGCGTTACTTGATTTGTGTTTAGTCTAGTTTGTTAGCGGTAAAGTTTTCCATTAGCTGCAGCTCGTAGCATCAGAATAGTGAATATTGGATAGGCTATGTTCACAACAGCAATCCCCAAAGCATCTGTTAACTCGAATTGTCACAATTGCAAACTACTTCATAGTACATTGCTGTGAATATGAATAATATAGGAACTAATGTTTGAGCTGTAATAGTTATCTGCAGCAGTATTTTGTTTACATATTCTAGCTGTATATGGAGCAGGGTATCGCCGCTAAGAGGTTGCAAAGAAGTTTGCAACAGTGTTGTTTTTTGGCACTGCCACTAGGAGTCCCCAAATTAAACAATTTTCAAATCCTACACATAGGGGCTTTAAGGAGCCATTAACTGTTTCACAGCATGGTAATGAGCTTCATGAAAGCATAGTTTTTTGCAGAACACTAGTTGAGAAAGACTAGTTGAAGCCTGCAGAAAATCTGTCTAAGGTTGACAAAGCTTTTGATTGTATACTTATCTTACATCATGTGATAGCTAAGAATATTATTTGATTGAAGGGATGACTTACTATAAGATACATGTGAAATGAACACCCAGAGTATCTTCAATGTAGGCCACTGTGAGATTTCTGTAACACTCTGCAGTCATTTTGCTCAAACCTCCTTCTGTTTGACATTGATAGTGTGGTGTTGTGTGAAGTCAAACAACATGACCGGCAATGAGGGACATCCTGTCACTATGCAGTGCCCCTATCCACCACAACACAGGAACAACGTTAAGTTCCTCTGTAAGGGGGACCGCCGCTATAGCTGTGACAACATAGTGACGAGCCAAGCCAGGGCAGGCAAGAAGACACACACTGACTCCAGGTTCACACTGCAAGACGATGTCAGGTCCAGCTTTTTCTTGGTCACCATCACTGAGTTGAGAGCAGAGGATTCTGGGACGTTCTGGTGTGGTTCAGACAGGGTGTGGAGTGTTGGTGACTACACCAAGATTCAGCTGTCAGTGGGTAAGATTCTGACGAGAGCTACAGTCAAGCATGTGGAAGTGAAAATACAGCTTCCTGTAAGTGATATCCAGATATGATCCCTACTATATAAATATGGGCCTGGGGGTGTTTCCGTTGTTGCTGTTTGTTTGTTTATTTATTATATGAGTAAAGAATGAGTAGATTCAGTGAGGAGCCTAAGAAACTAATCCTGTTCCCCAACAGTCTCTCCTCAGCTGACCAGCATTTCCCCCACTGGGACTCCTACTGTCTCTGTGGAGCCCGTCTCTTCACAGACAACACACATCTCTGGGACACCTATCAAAAGTACATATTGTATGTGTGTCTGTGTCTGTGTGTGTGTGTGTGAGAATGCCTGTGTGCGGTGAACCAGCTTTATTGCATATTAACCATTACAGTTTTTTTCAATTGCTAACAGGCATTGGTCAAAACTGAAGTCACATTTTCAAAACTCTCCACACAGTCAGCGAAAGAGAAGTCTATGTGGACCAAACTGTGAATAATTTTTCATTGCTTTCACACAAAATGCATTCAATGACCACATTTTCCAAAATCCATGAACACTTTTCTCATTCATACTCCACCACCTGCAAAACACTATATATTTGCAGCACATTTTTCAAATGCTAACACACTGTTTTCAAAACTGATAAAAACACATTCAAAACAGAATGATGGCAAATTTCATGCATTTCTGCAGTAACCATATTTCAATATGGCATATATATAGAAATATCTTAGCATATATAGAAAATCTTAGCAGAATATTTACAATAAAATGAAATAATAATCATTCCAAACACAGCTGAAAGCTTTTAGTCTTGTTACCAAACAGACAAAACTATACATGTTGTTGATGGGTTTTCTTTTTTTTTTTTTTTTTTTTTTTACAGTTTTTCTTGATTGCTAATACACATTTCTTGAAATTATGCTCCATTTCCCAAAACTCTAAACACAAATGCATAACTGCACACTCATCTTCACAAACTTCAAACTTCCATGTCAAAACCAAACTCTCCACTCAAAACCATGTAATCTTGCATCTAAACCAAACTTTGCCTTCAGATATCACACAAAAGCCATCAAATACACACACACTACAAAGTAGCCATTACATACTGGTGAGATCAATTCAAAACACTACTGTAAAAACCTGTTACTGCAATGAACAATGGCACTTATGGTTTTCCCCCAGAACAACCTCTTTACATGATGAACACAATATAAAGACACAACACATGTATACATTTTCAACATTTTTAATTCCTCAATGTACTGTAGTAAAATAAACTGAAATTGAGTGAAAAAGTAAATGTACTGTAAAAATATGCAACTGATAAAGAACGTAGAATACAATAAAATAATTTCCATGTATTTACCAATATAAATCAATTTAAAAAAAACAGTTTGTAGATAAAGAAAGAAATCACATTTATTCTGCCTCAGCATCCCAATTTGAGAATCTCATCAGAAACTATTTGTCTCCTTGCCCTTGCCCTTCCTCTTCCACCTCCTCTCCTGTGTCCTCTTCCTCTACCCAGGTGCAAACACTAAGAGTCAAAATTGTTAACACACCAATCAGAACCTCAGGATAAATAGATAGATAGATAGATAGATAGATAGATAGATAGATAGATAGATAGATAGATAGATAGATAGATAGATAGATAAAAGGGCCATGGGTCAGTTCACTTGTTTTGGAACAATGGATCCACAAAGACCTGAAGGTAGAGGAAGAGGACACAGGAGAGGAGGTGGAAGAGGAAGGGCAAGGGCAAGGAGACAAATAGTTTCTGATGAGATTCTCAAATTGGGATGCTGAGGCAGAATAAATGTGATTTCTTTCTTTATCTACAAACTGTTTTTTTTTTTTAATTACATGGTTTTGAGTGGAGAGTTTGATTTTGACATGGAAGTTTGAAGTTTGTGAAGATGAGTGTGCAGTTATGCATTTGTGTTTAGAGTTTTGGGAAATGGAGCATAATTTCAAGAAATGTGTCTTAGCAATCAAGAAAAACTGTAATTGGGTTTGAGCTGTGATGACTTGAGTTAATGATATTGAAGGCCAGTGCTTTCTAAATGAGCACATGGTGCAGCCAGTGATATATGAAGGGATTTGTGTGTAGAGTTTTTCACAAAAAGTTCAACAAATGTGAATCATGTGTGAAAACAGGGGAATAGTGTTTATAGTTTTGGGAAATGGGTTTGTCTTTTGGTAGATGGCGTCATGGTTTGGGATGTTAAGTCAACAGGCCCAGTTATAGTGTGTAAGCGATCGAGAAAAACTGTAATTACTGTATTATTGCAGCCCTGGAATTTCAGGAAATTGTTTTTTTTGTTTCAACTTTTTATTTTTCACAAGTAAATTACTATATGCAAAGATATAGAAAAAATAAAGGATATTGAAGTAAATTGCTGCATTTCTGATTCATTCTTGTTAAATATACTTTAGTACATTATGAAACACTGATGTATGTGAAAAATCATTCAAACTTCAAAGATAAAAGTTCATCATTTATGTAATGCTCCCTGTTGTTAGCGTTTTTTAGGTCAGTGTGTTATGAATGACAATGTATGCTTTCTGAGTGAGAATTGTTGCTGTGTTATGGTCCAATGAGCTTATTTTGAGACATGTATGAAGTGTTTTGGTGGTTTGAGTGAGTTTTGGAGGTGAGATTAACTGTTTGGCCAAGATGCATGTTGCTAATGCAGACTGTAGGAAGAGTTTTGAAAAAGTGGCTTCAGTATTGACCGATGCTTGTTAGCAATTGAAAAAAACTGTAATGTGGAAGGAAAACGCTAATCCCAATGGTGTGATATTTCTAGCTGCTGGTGTTGCATTTGCTGTTGTGTGATGGAGATCATGATAATTGATATGTGAGACTTATTTAGGTTTTCTTGGATTGTATGTTTTGCAGTCTTATTCGTATTATTCTGTTGTGTATCTATTTCCAGATCCTGCACATATTAGCTCTGTGGTTTTCATTGTGCCTGTAACCGTGGCTGTAGTGCTGATAGTGGCGCTTGCCCTAGTCATGGTTTACAGATGGAAATGTTACAAAGTGCAAGGTATGTTTTACACACACACACACACACACACACACACACACACACGCACACACACACACACACATTACGATGCTATCTGTTGTGCTGTGTTGTAAACCTGTGTTGTTCCAGGTGCTGGAGTCAACATGAACAGAAACACAAGAAAGACTGATGAGGTAGGAGAAGTGATGGGTGTGGCTCTTATATAAAAAAAAAAATATATATATATAGGTTATTGTAAATACAATGGCTGAATTACTAGTCAGTAGCTAGTTTGACAGATGTTACAGATAACTGGGGCCTCAAAATACATCAGCACATTCTCTTCTTTGTCACTGTGCCCTCTCATCCCTCGTTTTTGTTGATTCTTCTGTCGAGATCTATGAAAATCATGAAGTTGTGGCGTGCACAAAGCTGGGCTCCTCCAAACAGCAGAGCACCTTGCACCAGTATGATGACGCAGAAGACCAACAGGAGTCTGACTACCAAAACCTTGCTGCGGTTGAAGAGATCTATTGTAATCAAATTGTCATCAATTGCATCAAAAATTGAAAGTCATGCAGAACTGTGCCCAGAGCTCAAGTTTGAATTGTTTGTATTTCCTTAATTAATACTGTTGCTAACCAACATACTCTCCTGTGCCATTGTGACCTTTGGGTAATTTCTAACCAACTTTCCCTTTGTCTGACTATAAAATGCCTGAACTTTGTAATCATTTCTACAGATGCTTTTTATTTTTATCAGGTATGTTTTGTATTTTAAAACATATTTATTGATTTTGCTCTGGGCTTCCAGAAGATCCTCATGTTAAACATTCACAGTCCTGTAATGCTTTGTGAGTTGATCTGGATAACCCTCTCAGCTAAATACCAAAAATGTAACTGAACAGGTTATATTTAACTACTGCAAACATGAATAAATAAATATTGTAAACCCTATGGTTACAAAGCATAGTAGGCATTTAATCATAACAACAGCATTGCTTTTGGCACTTCTTAAGACGGGGGTATGAAAAAGTTATCAGCATAATGTATTTTCACTGGCCATCAGTTCCCATTATAAGTGAGAAATGAACGGTGAGGTGGATGTGTGGGCTGTTAATCAGAATTCAGAAGAGGCAGGTAGAGCATATGGTGAACAACAGGTATATGAGTGGCAGAATGAATATGTACAGTAGTAGCAGCTGTGTAATGTCTATGGTGATTCATTATATTCAGTGGAGATTCATGTAGTGGTAGTTTCTGTTGAGGAGAAAACACAGACCCTAAACCTAGCAATCAGAAATGAAGACAAATTTAATGACCTCCTGAAGGCCAATCAAGACATGCAGGACAAGCTCTCCGGGAGAAATGAAAGAGATCAAAATTAAGAAATTCAGCCAGGACAAAATAGGTGCAAGTGATGGCAACATCTACAACTGGAGAAACCCAGAACGGAGCCCCATACCCTCAGACCAACCCTCAGCAGCCTCAGACCTACAAAATGTGTGATGACATGCCACACAAATATGACTTACGGCAAATACGATGTGGGCAAGATGAGCAGAGAGCTAAAAACCCACATTACAGAGCATCAAAGCACATCAGGTGTAAGAATAGGAATTATTCTGTGGCAGTACATTTTGTAGAATCTAATCATCCTATCTCTAAGATACATTGATATTGGAAATGTTTTTCTCCCACCAAGATAAGGTAATGTTGGTAATTTACTTTTTAATGATGTTCTCTAAAAGGGCTGATGTCTTAGTTTCTCTGACTATCTATTGGAAATTGTTTTGTAAATGTGTTAATAGTTTAATGTGTATTTGTAAAATGTAAACAATATCATTAGGTATGTTGCCATGAGCTTTGTGATGTCATCTTTTTGATTGGATGATTGCTCATCACCACCAGGTGTACAGGTGCTTAACTACTAAATACATGAACTATACCATACAAAACCCAGGAAAAGGTCAAAACGTTGTCAGTGAAAAGATATTATGCATATAGAGCTAGAATGTGCCATGTTTTTTTCTGCTTTCATGTGAGATTTTTGTGCCAGTGATCAGCACCTCATGATCTTTCTTTCAGTGTGCGTAACTTTTTAGTTTCTCTCATTTCCTGCCCAGATTCTCACCATCTTTCTCCTGAGAGTGAGATCCATGAGAGATTCAGATCCCTGGGTTAGGCTCAGTTTGGGTTTCCGCCTCTAACCTGGGACTAACCTCAGTCCAAACAGGCCTTTCCACAAACCCCTGTTTGTCAAACTCAGTTAGTCAAATGCTATTTTTTACAGTTCTGATGCAGTACCAAACATGTGATGCTGCTGTATTCCAAATAGAAAAATCTCTGGCAGAGGTGAAGACTCCTTTCAGTCTTTTACTGTTACTTCCTACAAATGGCTGTGGTCGGATTTACAGCAAGGCTAAGATTTGTGGGTAAGATTTGTGGGTAAAGGTAGGCCTATATTTACTTTAAGATAGAAAAACTTCACAATCTATGTGATAAACCCTGTCTGTTACACCATAAAGACAGAAAACAAAGAAAAACAAAGAAAAACAAACGTCTACAGCATGTGGGTTTGTAACAGATTAGTGGGTTATATGTGAAACCTCTGCATTTTGCCCGATTGAAGGAAAAGACTGCTGGGAATGGGTTGATAAAGCCTCAGTCAAAACCTCAGAAAAACCTCCCTCCTTGTCACAGTTAGTGTAAGTCAAAAACCTCAAAAGAAAGGAAACTGAACTGGTCATCACCAATGCTATTTGTATATATTTTATATTTTATTTCCTACTAGAGAATTCTGATCAAAGAATTTGAGGCAAAACAACAGTAACACCTACTGTTGTTTTGCCTCAAATTCTGGTCAAATGCTGGTGCTGGTTATGTCAACTAAATCCAGCTTGCACTGAGGTGTATACACCTCAGTGCAAGCTGGACCAACTCCCCTCATAGACATGCAACAGAGCTGCCACCTGGTGGGCAAAGCATTTTTTTGTTTTTTAACAATATTTTTATTGGGGTTTTTCAGTTATAACAAACAGTACATATAAAATTAAAATAAATATAATAAATAAAAAACATAGTAATTAAAACATAGGTGAAGATACAGATGTTACCGTAATTATAATGTACAGAAATCTTGAAGATCACATGGGCTACTACTTTATAGTCTTATTCCAGTTGCCCTACCCCCACCCCAGTCTTTGGCTTTATTGATTGTTCCATCCTATAGCTATTGCTCTCTTAGCTTGTAAGAGACACAAGTCTATTAGTGTACGGTCACTCTTCTTATTAATAAAATCACTTGGATAAATACCCAGGATGCACAACTTTGGCAAACAAGGGATTCTCAGTTTTGTTATCTGGCTAACCATGTCAAGAACCTCCTCCCAAAAACTTTTGACCACATCACATTCCCAAAAGCAGTGAAAGAGTGTTCCTTTAGCATTGTTACATTTGAAGCATGTGTCTGACGTGTTGGGATTAAAGTGATGTAATTTTGATGGTGTCATATATGTTCTCAAAATCCAGTTGTATTAAGCCGCGTGTTAATTGTTTGTGTTTGAGCCTTCAGGCATACCTCAGACCATTCCTCTTCTGAGAAATCTAGCCTCCTGCTTTTAAGTTTATCTTCTGAAGACTCAGGTGACTTATCTACAAACATTTTATAGAGCAGCGATACCTGTCCCCTACCAACAGCGTGTTTCACTGTAATGTCTTCCAGCATTGAGAGAGGTGGCTGAGTAAGTGAGTGGTTTTGAGATACAGAGATAACATTTCTTCGTCTTAAAACCAGCATCTTCTCTTCCAGGTATAAATTTGCTATTGCCCCATATGGGCGTGAAACCTGACAGTGGGGGGGTTTCCCCTATATAGTTTTGGGCCTCATGCCAGATGTACGTAGTATTTTTTAGAAAGGTTTTTTTTGTGTTTTTCCCCAGCTTCTTAGGCTCAGAAGAGTAAAGGTAGCTGCTAAGCAGTAACCCTTGAGCTGAGCACGTCTCAATCTTGACCCAGGCTGGAGGTTCTTCTGGGGAGAAGTAGCACATGGTTGCTCTCAGTTGTGCTGCCCAATAATACCCGCGTAGGTTGGGGAGTATTAGACCCCCTCTGTCGTAAGGCAGGTAAAGTAGAGTAAAACGGAGCCTATAGAGTGTCTATTGTTCCAGATGAAGTTGGTAAATACTTTCTTAAATCTTTGAAAAAATGATTCAGGTGGGGGTAAGGGGATTGATTGAAACAAATACAGCAACAAAGCAAAGCATTACATAAGAGAAGAGAAGAGAAGAGAAGGGAAGAGAAGAGAAGAGAAGAGAAGAGAAGAGAAGAGAAGAGAAGAGAAGAGAAGAGAAGAGAAGAGAAGAGAAGAGAAGAGAAGAGAAACCTTATTGTCCCGAAGGAAATTTGTTCTGGACACACTGTATCTGCTGTATCAAACATTAACATTTAGCAACAACCACCTTACTCTAGAGCTCTCCATTCATTCACACTTTAGGCTGTTAAGACGCATACACAGACACAGACACACACACACACACACACACACACTCACACACACATAGTTCATCAGCAATAAAATAGTACAATAAGACATGAGAGTAAATCACATCAAGTCAATTCAATTTAAGTTTTAGCCACATCAAAAAAGTAAATTCAGAAAAGGAATAAGATTTAAGATTTAAGATACTTATTTTAAATAGGGACAGTGCATATTAATGAACATTTAAAATCAAATGTAAATATGCCAGATTTAGCCAAGGTTGTCCTTGGCAGGTTGACATCACAGTAAAAAATAATAAAATCATCATAACCATTCAAATTAATTCACAGTACAAAAACAGCACATACTACCTAAAACTCACTCTACACAATAACAAGCCCTAAACACATAACAGCAAGTTGATGTCACAGTAAAAAAAAAAAAAAAATCATCATAACCACTCAAATTAATTCACAGCACAAGAAACAGCACAGAGTACCTAAAACTCACTCTACACAATAAACAAGCCATAAACACATTACATACAGACAACACATCCAGAGTTTATTTTATAATAGATTATGGGAGCAGTTTTGATTATCCAGTAATCATTTTTTTTTTTTTAATGTTTGGTAAATGAACTAAGGGTTGGCGAATCCCTCATGACGTCTCAGTGGAATGGTATTTCCTAAAGCCAAACTGCATAGGGTGTAAAGTGTATGGACTATTGTTAAAATGCTTAATGAGCTGCTCTGCAACCCATTTTTCTGCTACCTTGGAGATTACAGGAAGAATGCAATTGGTCTGTAGTTACTAGTTATTGTAGGATCTCCTGATTTGAAGGTGTGATAACCGCAGACTTCCAAGAATTTGAAAATACACCTTCATTAATGGACCAGTTGATAATGCTGGTAATTGGAGCAATGAGTGATTGTTTATGAGCTTTAAGAAACATTAAATCCATTCCAAATACATCTCTAGCTTTAGAATTCTTGAGAGCACAAATAATCATATCAACCCTTGACTGAGACACTTCATTCAAATTAAGAACTGGAGTAGCAGTGTTTAAAGGCATTAAATGTTGATTTTGAAAACAATAGCTTTGAGTCAAGTTCTTCACAGAATCTATAAAATATGTAAGTCTGTGAAAATTAATGAATTTTGAGATCATTTCTGATATTTAGCTTAAATACTGAAAATCTGCACCTGAAAAAATATATAGGACAACCAACTTTCCATCTGAACGAATGCAACAGGGTCATATATTTAGGTTGATATACATCTGTATGTCAGCTGTTGATCTGAGTCTTGATCTGAGAGGTTTCAACATTTCCATGGTGTGTTGAATCACAGCATCACTGTGTGTGCAATAGTGTCAACATTTGTATATGTGTGAATGATTGAAAATAAACCCAAGATCATGGTTTCACATTTAGCACACACATGCACCCACCCACACACACACACACACACACACACACACACACACACACACACACAGTGCATGCCCAGTTCAGTTGAGGAACTGTGAATTGTGTGAAATGTTTCCAACCAAATCTAGTTGCTATGACCTTGCAGCTCATGAAGATGTGGAGCCGACAAAACCCACTGTTCATCATCTGCAGTAAGTTCTTTAGATGCTGTAAATTAATAACATTATTTTATGTAATTAAAAGTGGTCTATGGTAGATTACCTTATCTTTGTAACTCTGTATTATGAGTGATTTCATTACACAGCTTTAACACAGCTAGCATGAATGTCTACATGATATTATTAAAAAAATTACATCATAGAAAAATAAAGATTTGCAAATCTTGCCCCCTCAGAGTATTTGAGTATCAAATGTGCAGTGTCAAACTCATAAGAAGAAGCCTTGTAAATTAAAATTAAAAAGACTAAAAGTAATGTTTGATGAAGACATGTTTCCAGAAGTCTTTTGATTTCTTCTTGTCTTCTCCTTGCAGTTGTTCTGAGATATTCCACTGATGCAGCAGACTTGATCCATGTGGCTGGATACCAGGGGAGAGAAGCGAAAGTTTTCTGCCCCTATGAAAATGGATATGAGTCTTACCAGAAGTACCTGTGCAAAGAAAGCTGTGGCTCCGATGATGTTCTTGTTGAGACTGGAGGAGCTAAGAGGGACAGATACTCCATCTATGACAACAAAGAGAAGAAAATCTTCACAGTGACCATCTCTGGCCTTAGACTTACAGACGCTGGGAAATACTGGTGTGGGGTGACAAGGACTTTCAAAGATCTCTACACTGAAGTAAAACTGAAGGTTGTCCCAGGTAAAAAAAAAAAAATTAACACTGTTTTGTTCGTGGTCGCAGTTGTATCGGTATCATTTGCATTTTTCAAATTCAGTAGATAAGAAAACATATGACTTAGAATAGAGAGGTTACTCAAACTTTCGAATCACATTCTGCACTGCTTTATGTTGAAAGTGTTGTTTTGATTATTCATGCCATTGTTATATGTCCCATATCTGCTTTGTTAAGCTTTGTTGAAAGTTAAAAGACTGACTCAAATTACTAAATAGTGAATTAACAATCAATCCATACAAACATCAATGATATATCAAAAATATATTAACACTTTAACATCTCAAAACTTGACTTCTAGTAACGGGGTGGTTGATTTTCAAGCATGAAAAACTACGTAATTTTTTTTATTCAGGCTTTTTTTTTTTCCAGGTCCACAATTTTCAATAGTTCAGTGGTAGAGCTGTTAAGAATTTATTTTGGTTTGCAAGAAACAACCATGAAATTGTGTAGTAGTTACATAGAAAATGGAAGTGGTCAGTTTGGTGGAGTTGGTAAGATATTGTAAATATCTAAAAGAGGTTTTGTACTGTAAATATCTAAAAGAGGTTCCTGCAAAGAAATTGACAAACTATTAGAGGAACAAGTTATTTTTGGAGAAAGACTAGAATTCTTTCATTTCCCCCTTCTGATTGTTCTCTTTATCAGAAAACAAAAGTTAACAGAAAAATGAAACACCATTACCAAAATGGACTGCATGCAATGATTTATCTGATTACTTTCTCTCCCTCTCTCTGCACTTGATATCTTTCTACAGTATCTATATCAAGGTGGCAAAAAAGGAAGCACATAAGAATGACTAAGTTAGAGTGTGTGCTATGCATTTTGAGGCATTTCTATGGAGTGACATTGTACAAAAACAAAAAAAGTTTTTCCTAATTGTGACAGGTAGGACCTGCCCACTAGATAATTGACAGGTACTAGCTAATCACTGTCACCTGTGAGCTAATGAGAGGATAAAGTTGCTTGCTTCTGGCTTGTACTTGGAAGCTGCATTGTTTGGTGAATACTGGCTGTGTGAGATGCATGTGAAGCAAACAGTTTATTGTTGATTTAACTGGTGGTTGGAGCATCAACCCACCTTGAGGAGTTGCCATACACTTTGGGCATTCCAGGATGTGCTACCTATGGTGCCTACCTTGTGTTGTGAGTGTTCAGGTGCGGTGCATAAAAGGAAAGCCTTGTCGTGGCTGAGGCTGCCAGCCGCTGTTTGTGTATATATATAATATTGTAATTGCCTGGGTGTTGGTGGTCAGTCTTCGAGATAAGCTTGGCAATATGGGCGTCTCCATATCCCATAGTGAGACATCAAAACAAATGCTATGAAAGAGAACTTTATGTTACTTGCGTAACCCCGGTTCTCTGAGTAGCATGAGTGAGATGTCTCACCGGACCGCCCTTCTTGCTAGGTAAAGCAAGAAGAGGTGTGCTTGTTTTGAATGACGGGTGACGCAGCATCACCTTTATAAAGGAAGAGGGTCCTGATGCAGACGCCACGACTGCCAGCCACTCAGGGCTAGCATAGTGGAATAAATGCTTCTGAGAATATGCAGGGGAGCATATCCCATAGTAAGACATCTATAAGAGAAGCAGACTCTGTTGAAATGTTTAAATCTAGGCTTAAAACACATCTTTTCACTCTATACTATGGCTCTCCCTAGTTTCACTGGCTGGATAAACATACTATCACCTGCTCAGTAACAATTCATCAATGTTTTATTATTGTTACTAATATTATTATTATTATTACTACCTCTACTATTTCCCCTCGGTTATCCTTGTTATAAGTACGTCTATCCATGTGGATTTTAATTTAAATTTTGTCATGTGTATGCGTATCCATTGTTCGATGTTATCCCTGCCATGCCATGTGTATCTATGTGGGTATATCTCTATGTGGGCATATCAGTGCAAATGTATGTGTAGTTATGCATGTGTGTGCATGTGTGTATACATTCCTAAATGCATTTATTTTGTTGTAAAGTGTGCAGAGACCCCTTGGGGTGATGTTGCACTATAAATAAAACTGAACTGAACTGAACTGAACTGAACTCTCTCATGCTACTCAGAGAACCGGGCAAGTAACCTAAAGCAGTGGTTCCCAACCCAGTCCTCAATGACCCCCTGTCCTGCAAGTTTTTATTCCATCTTTACTCTTGCACACCAGAGTAGAGCTGGAACCAGTACTTGCAGGAAAAGGGGTCATTGAGGACTGGGTTGGGAAACACTGTCCTAAAGTTTTTCCTTCTCATGCTTATTCTGTACCTGGTGTCTGTGCTTGTGACAGTCTCTGATGTTATTTGTTTTTCGTTGGCAGACAGGTGCTGTGATAACGTCAACACAGTCCAGGGTTATGTGGAAGCCTCCACGTCCATCAGTTGTCCTTACCATTCTAAGTACCAGCACAACCTCAAGTACTTCTGCAGAGGAAGCCAGCCCTCCACATGTCTGCAGCAGGCAGTAATCACTTCGGACCACAACCAAAATGGACGATTCAATCTCCATGATGACAAGGCGTCAAGCACCTTCACAGTGACCATTGCCAGTTTGACCCAGGAGGATTCGGGGTTGTACCTGTGTGGCGTCCGTGACATCAACAGCTTGGATGTCTTCTCTCTTACTAAGCTGGACGTTAAAGGTGAGAGGTCACAGTTCTACCAAGAGTCATATTACAAGGTTGCTTTACTACTTAAGAAGTCATTTCACAGGTAATGAGCTTGAGGAAAGCATAGTTTTCTACAGAATACTAGAAAGGTACAACAGAGAAAAGTTGACTAAAATAGAAAATCTGTCTAAGGTTGACAAAGCTTTTGATTGTATACTTATTATCTTGCATCATATAGCTAAGAATATTATTTGATTGAAGGGATGGCTTACCATAAGATGTGAAATGAACACCCAGAGTATCTTCAATGTAGGCCACTGTGATATTTCTGTAACATTCTGCAGTCATTTTGCTCAAATCTTCTCCTTCTGTTTGACATTGATAGTGTGGTGTTGTGTGAAGTCAAACAACGTGACCGGCAATGAGGGACATCCAGTCACTATGCAGTGCCCCTATCCACCACAACACAGGAACAACGTTAAGTCCCTCTGTAAGGGGGACCGCCGCTATAGCTGTGACAACATAGTGACAAGCCAAGCCAGGGCAGACAAGAAGACACACACTGACTCCAGGTTCACACTGCAAGACGATGTCAGGTCCAGCTTTTTCTTGGTTACCATCACTGAGTTGAGAGCAGAGGATTCTGGGACGTTCTGGTGTGGTTCAGACAGGGTGTGGAGTGTTGGTGACTACACCAAGATTCAGCTGTCAGTGGGTAAGATTCTGACGAGAGCTATAGTCAAGCATGTGGAAGTGAAAATACAGCTTCCTGTAAGTGATATCCAGATATGATCCCTACTATATAAATATGGGCCTGGGGGTGTTTTCGTTGTTGCTGTTTGTTTGTTCATTTATTATATGAATAAAGAATGACTAGATTCAGTGAGGAGCCGAAGAAACTAATCCTGTTCCCCAACAGTCTCTCCTCAGCTGACCAGCATTTCCCCCACTGGGACTCCTACTGTCTCTGTGGAGCCCGTCTCTTCACGGACAACACGGACAACACACATCTCTGGGACACCTATCAAAAGTACATATGTGTGTGTGTGTCTGTGTGTGTGAATATGTGTATGTGCGGTGAACCAGCTTTGTCGTGAATGCATATTAACCATTAATGTGAAAGGAAAATGCTAACCCCAATGGTGTGATGTTTCTAGCTGTTGGTGTTGCATTTGCTGTTGTGTGATAGAGATCATGATAATTGTTATGTGAGACTTATGTAGGTTTTGGATTGTATGGTTTGTGGTTTTATTTTTCTTATTCTGTTGTGTATCTATTTCCAGATCCTGCACATATTAGCTCTGTGGTTTTCATTGTGCCTGTAAGTGTGGCTGTAGTGCTGACACTACTGGCGTTTGCCCTATTCATGGTTTACAGATGGAAATGTTACAAAGTGCCAGGTATGTTTTACACACAAAATGTACACACACACACAAACACGCATGAATGCACATGCAAACACACACACACCCATACACACTATGAAGCTATCTGTTGTGCTGTGTTGTAAACCTGTGTTGTTCCAGGTGCTGGAGTCAACGAGAACAGAAACACAAGAAAGACTGATGAGGTAGGAGAAGTGATGGGTGAGGCTGATATATAAAAAAAAAAAACCCATAGTTTCTAAGTTCTAGGTTATTCGAAATACAATGGTTGAGTTACTAGTCAGTAGTTTGACAGATGTATAAATGGGACCTCTAATATATACCAACATCTTCTCTTCACTGTGCCCTCTCATCTTTGGTTGTTTTTGTTGATTCTTCTGTTGAGATCTATGAAAATCATGAAGTTGTGGCGCACACAAAGCTGGGCTCCTCCAAACAGCAGTGCACCTTGCACCAGTATGATGATGCAGAAGACCAACAGGAGTCTGACTACCAAAACCTCGCTGCGGTGGAAGAGATCTACTGTAATCAAATTGTCATCAATTGCAACAAAGCCAGTAGAAATTGAAAGGTATGCAGAACTGTGCCCAAAGCTCAAGTTTGAATTGTCTTGAGTTTGTCTTGAGTTGTCTTGAGTTCCAACTTCCACTTATAAAATGCTTGAACTTTGTAATAATTTGTACAGATGACTTTTTATTTTTATCAGGTATTGTATTTATAACATATTGATTTTGCTCTGGACTTCCAGTGGATCTCCTCATGTTAAACATTCACAGTATTGTAATGCTAACTGCTACATTTTTCTTTGGTTTGTTTCACACTGTAGCTTTCACCTGTAATGTTTTTTGCTTTGTTTCACATTTACACCTTTACACTCTTTAATATTGGTCACTTGTAATGTTGGTGATTTAAGAATTTTAAGCACTTGCACACTTTGTAAGTTGATCTGGGTAACCCTCTCAGCTAAATACCTGAAGTTTATATTTAACTATTGCAAAAATGAATAAATAAACATTGTAAACCAAAGCATAGTAGGCATTGAAGCGACACAACAGCATTGTTTTTGCAACTTCTTAAAAGGGGGCTATGAGCAACATATCAACATTTTTTCGCTGGTTTTCTGTTCCCACTGTTTGATAAATTGAAATAAGTGAGCAGCAATTCATCCAGCCTGATATTAGAACATAGCAATGGATTTCAGGGATCCTCAGAAGTGGAGAGAGAAAGCGGTGAGGTGGATGTGTGGGCTATTAATCAGAATTCAGAAGAGGACGAAAGCAGGTAGAGCATCCGGTGAACATCAGGTATATGAGTAGCAGAATGCATATGTAGCAATGTTGTGTAATGTCTATGTAGTCTATGCCTGATGACCAGAGAGTTTATAGTGGATAGGGTGATTCATTATGTTCAGTAGAGATTAATGTAGGTAGTTTCTTGTGATTAACATTTCCTGCCCAGATTCTCTCTGTCTTTCTCCCTGGAGTGAGATCCACGAGAGCTCCAGATCCTTTAGGCTCAGTTTGGGGTTTCCACCTCTAACCTGGGACTGACCTCAGTCCAAACAGGCCTGTCTACAAACCCCTGTTATTCGTCAAAATCAGTTATTCAAAAGCAAATTTTTACAGTTCTGATACAGTACCAAACATGTGAAGCTACTGTATTCCGAATAGAAGAATCTCTGGCAGAGTTGAAGACTCCTTTCAGTCTTTTACTGTTACTTTCTGCAAATGGCTGTGGTCAGATTTACAGTAAGGCAGACCGCCTCTCTGACCCAGGCAGCAACATCAGGTGGAGATTTGTGGGTGAAGGTATATTAACTTTAAGATAGAAAACTTCACAATATATGTAGTGGTAGTATAAACCCTGTCTGTTACGCCATAATGACAGACAACAAAGAAAGAAAAACAAATGCGTACAGCATGTGGGTTTGTAACAAATGAGTGGGTTATATTTGTATTTTGCAAAATTGAAGGAAAAGACTGCTGGGAATGGGTTACATATGATAAAGCCGCAGTCATGAAACCTCAGAAAAACCTCCCTCCTTGTCACAGTTACAGTTAGCATAGGCCTATGTCAAAAACATCAATGGAAGGAAATTGCTAAAACAGTTTTTTGTTTTGTTTTTTACCAGTTTTTACACCAGAAGGTGGACTTCTATTACTTGGTACATACAGCATTATTATAAGCCAGCACAACATTGTTTTTAAACAATTGCACATTATGTCTTGCTAAACCATTTGCAAAAACCTGCATCCTTTTTTTTTTACCAATATAGGAGTATAGCCAGGAGAATTCTTCCCCTTTATTAAAAAAGATGATCAATAATGCTCCTGCTGCTTTAATACTAAGCTAAGCCAACATTTTTTAATTTAAATATATAGAACATGTGATAAGGTAATTAACAGGAACTCACATCAACTCACATCACATCAAGTCAATTTAATTTAAGTTTTAGTCACATCAATTTAAGAAAATTCAGAAAAGTAATAAATCCGAGAAAATTAGCACCTGAAAAATATATAGGACAACCAACTTTCCATCCGACCAAATGCAACAGGGTCATATGTTTAGGTTGATAATACATCTGTATCAGTTGTTGATCTGAGTCTGAGTCTTGATCTGAGAGGTTTCAACATTTGCATGGTGTGTTGATTCACAGCATCATTGTGGGCGCAATAGTGTCAACGTTTGTGTATGTGTGTGAATAATTAGTATAGAAACCTTGCTTCTATTTTCCAACAGCTGCAAAAGAAAAAAAAAAACCCGTTCATGGTTTCACATTTTAGCATACGTACACACACACAAACACACACAGACACACACACACACACACAGAGCGCATGCCCAGTAGACCAGACACCCACAGCAGAATTAACTTCAGTTTGAGGAACTGTGAATTGTGTGAAATGTTTCCAACCGAATCTAGTTTCTATGACCTTGCAGCTCATGAAGATGTGGAGCCGACAAAACCAACTGTTCATCATCTGCAGTAAGTTCTTTAGATGCTGTAAATGAACAACATTATTTTACATGTATGTAATTAAAAGTGGTCTATGGTAGATTACCTTATCTTTGTAACTCTTTATTATGAGTGATTTCATTACACAGCTTTAACAGCTAGAACAAAATTGCAAATCTTTCCTCCTGAGTATCAAATGTGCAGTGTCAAATTGTTAAGAAGAAGCCTTGTAAATCAAAATTAAAAAGACTAAAAGTAATGTTTGATGAAGACATGTTTCCAGAAGTCTTGATTTCTTCTTGTCTTCTCCTTGCAGTTGTTCTGAGATATTCCACTGATGCAGCAGACTTGATCCATGTGGCTGGATACCAGGGGAGAGAGGTTGAAGTTTTCTGCCCCTATGAAAATGGATATGAGTCTTACCAGAAGTACCTGTGCAAAGAAAGCTGTGGCTATGATGATGTTCTTGTTGAGACTGGAGGAGCTAAGAGGGACAGATACTCCATCTATGACAACAAAGAGAAGAAAATCTTCACAGTGAACATCTCTGGCCTTAGTCTTACAGACGCTGGGAAATACTGGTGTGGGGTGACAAGGACTGGCAAAGATCTCTACACTGAAGTAAAACTGAAGGTAGTCCCAGGTAAAATAAAAAACAATTTAACACTGTTTTGTTTGTGGTTGCATTTGTATTGGTATCAGTTGCATTTTTCAAATTCAGTAGATAAGAATATGTATGACTTACAATAGAGTCAGTTACCCAAACTTTTGAAACTCATAAAGCAGTGCAGCTTTATGTTGAAAATTTTGTTTTGATTATTCATGCCATTGTTATATGTCCCATATCTGCTTTGTTAAGCTTTGTTAAGTTGAAAGACTGACTCAAATTATTAAATAGTGAATTAACAATCAATCCATCCAACCGTCAATGATATATCAAAAAAATATATTAACACTTTAACATCTCAAAACTTGCATCAAAACTTCTAGTAACCGGGTGGTTCACGTTCAAGCATGAAAAACTATATATATTGTTTAGTCAGGCTTTTTTTCCGGGTCCACAATTTTCAAGAGTTCAGTGGTAGAGTTGGTAAGTATTTCTTTTGGTGTTTGCAAGAAAGAACCATGAAATTATGTAGTAGTTATGTAGACAATGGAAGTGATCAGTTGATAAGATACTGTAAATTTCTAAAAGCGGTTCCTTCAAAGAATTGCAAAACTATTTGGTAACTCAAGTCATTATTAATCCCATATAGGAAATTAGAGGAAGAAGTTACTTTTGGAGAAAGACTGCACCCCGAATTCTTTCAATTCCCCATTCTGTTTCTTCTCTTGATATCAGAAAACGAAAGTTAACAGAAAAACGAAACACCATTACCAAAATGGACTGCATACAATGATTTATCTGATTACTTTCTCTCCCTCTATCTCCTTGACATCTTTCTACAGTATCTGTATCAAGGTGACAAAAAAACACATAAGAATGACTGAGTTAGAGTATGTGCTATGCATTTTGAGGCATCTCTATGGAGTGACATTGCAGGGTTATTTTTCCTAATGTGCCGATGTTATGAAAAATAGTAAAATCGAACAAAATCAAACAAAAAACGTAATAATTATGGAATAGAATAATAAATTATTTATTACAATGAATCATTCCTCTATATGTAGTTAAATTAAAATCATTTATACACAATTCAGTTGGACAAAAAGTTCTCAATCTTGCTTCAATTTTATGTAAAATGGGGTTTTGGCTATCTTGTCATGTTTTTCCTTCTCATGCTTATTCTGTACCTGGTGTCTGTGCTTGTGACAGTCTCTGGTGTTATTTGTTTCATTGACAGACAGGTGCTGTGATAACGTCAACACAGTCCAGGGTTATGTGGAAGCCTCCACGTCCATCAGTTGTCCTTACCATTCTAAGTACCAGCACAATCTCAAGTACTTCTGCAGAGGAAGCCAGCCCTCCACATGTCTGCAGCAGGCAGTAATCACTTCGGACCACAACCAAAATGGGCGATTCAATCTCCATGATGACAAGGCGTCAAGCAACTTCACAGTGACCATTGCCAGTTTGACCCAGGAGGATTCTGGGTTGTATCTATGTGGCGTCCGTGACATCAACAGCTTGGATGTCTTCTCTCTTACTAAGCTGGACGTCAAAGGTGAGAGGTCACAGTTCTACCAAGAGTCATATTACAGGGTTGCTTTACTACTTAAGGAGCCATTACCTGTTTCAGAGCATGGTAATGAGCTTGATGAAAGCATAGTTTTCTGCAGAATACTAGTTGAGAAAGGTTTACTAGTTGAAGCCTGCTGAAAATTTGTCTAAGGTTGACAAAATGTTTGATTGTATACTTATTATCATGCATCATATCATTCCTAAGACAAGCAAATAGTAAACATGTTGTCCCCCACCAGTGATGTAGTTCCACCCTTGGGTCAGTCAGTGATTGCTGAGTGTACTTGAAATATGTGAAATTGTATAAGCATTTTTGTATGGGACAATGAAAGGACAGATTGACCATATATTTCTGTTGCCTACTCTCCTCAGAATTAGGCTTACAAGTTATATCTTGAAATGTAGTAACTGTAATTGTCCTGTTTTTACTCAATACAGTACAAAATAACTACAATATGCAATAAATACAATCCGTACATTACACAATGTACACTACAATACAATTTATAATACAATATACAATATAACATACAACACCAGGAGCGTGAGTGTTATGAATAATATAAATGCTAAATGATAAGTGATATATGGTTTTGCACAGTAGGTAAGTGGTAATATGATATAAGTAGTCAACACTGACAGCACAGTGGTAGTGCAGTGATGAGTGCAATAACAGTACAACAGTCCAACAACTGTACAATAACTACAGTGTCTTGTGGTTAGAGGTTTGCCCAAAATTATCCATTGACTCTCACTTCACACACATCAACCCAGTCTGATGTCTCCAAGTGTGCAGTGTGTGTAGACTATTATGATAACTTTAACTGTATTGCTTTACCACTGAGTCCCCATTTATTGTCCCCCACATTGTATGATAACTTTAACTGTATGACCTGCTTTACCACTGAGTCCCCATTCATTGTCAATGCCGCCCCCTAGCCCTAAGTCAACATTACAGTGTGACTAACTACCTAACTAACGAACGAACGAACGGACGGAGACCGATCCATAGTCCCCCCTTTGGTGGGGGACAAATATTCTTTGATTGAAGGGATGGCTTACCATAAGACATACTGTATGTATCAAGCACACCCAGAGTATCTTCAATGTAGGCCACTGTGATATTTCTAGAACATTCTGAAGTAATGTCTGCAGGTAGTATGATATAAAATAAATAAATAAATAAATCCACTGGACTTAAAATTGAAGAGGCTTCATCAGTTCTACTGAATGGTGGGGAACTCCCCAGTATGATCACCACCACAGAGTTGGCCATCCAGAAGAATGACATCACCGAAGCAGAGGCGGAACAACTCTGTATGCAAATCTATGCCACCTTAACAAACTCCACCGCCCTTGTTGACCCTGGGATGGCTCCAACTCTGCAAAATCAGGACATGGCTGTGCTGTCCCCCTAAAAGCAGGTGGTAAACTTGACATCGAGGTGTACAGAAAACCAATTCAGAAAAAAACAAAAACAGTATCTCCTTTTTGTTTCACACCATTCATCCAATCGGACCTTACACAAAAAAATCATATCAGACAGGCTTTGAAAGCCTGTGGTTACCCAGTCAGGGTAACCACAGGCAAGCACAACAAGATCCAAGCTAGCCAACAAGGAAAAGGGATCACAGTGCAAGACGGTGCCAAGTTGTCATCCCATATATAGCTGGAGTTTACAAGAAGCTCCAGAGGATTTTTGCCAAACGCAATATCCCGGTGTTTTTCAAACCTGGTAACACACTTAGACAGTGCCTGCTTCATCCGAAGGACTGCATACCAAAGCACCGACGGAGCAACATTGTCTGTGCTGGGAAGCGCAGTGATGAGTGTACAGACTTGTACATCGGGGAGACTAAACAGCCCCTCAACAAATGAATGGCGCAGCATGGAAGAGCGAACCCCGCGGGTCAAGACTTAGAGGTTTACACTCACCTACGGGACAAGAAACACAGGTTCAAGGATCATAATCTACACATTTTAGATAGAGAAGACAGGTGGTTTGAAAGAGGTGTTAAGGAGGCCATTTACATCAAACTGGAGCAACCCTCACTAAACAGAGGGAGGGGGGCTGCGATATAATTTGTCTGCTGCATACAACGCTGTCATAAAATCTTTACCTCGGCAATTCACAAACATGCCAGCTTACTCCCATTCACAACCTGGAGGAGATGCAATGCTGACACATCATGGTGTGAATCATTCCCCACCATCAGTAGAACTGATGAAGCCTCTCGGATGAGCGGCGGAACGACTTCAATGTCTTCTTCAAATGTACAGTGGACATTTTTGGCATTCTGAAGTAATTTCCTCAAGTAATTTTGCTCAAACCTCCTTCTGTTTGACATTGATAGTGTGGTGCTGTGTGAAGTCAAACAACGTGACCGGCAATGAGGGACATCCAGTCACTATGCAGTGCCCCTATCCACCACAACACAGGAACAACGTTAAGTTCCTCTGTAAGGGGGACCGCCGCTATAGCTGTGACAACATAGTGACGAGCCAAGCCAGGGCAGGCAAGAAGACACACACTGACTCCAGGTTCACACTGCAAGACGATGTCAGGTCCAGCTTTTTCTTGGTCACCATCACTGAGTTGAGAGCAGAGGATTCTGGGACGTACTGGTGTGGTACTAGTGTTGGTGACTACACCAAGATTCAGCTGTCAGTGGGTAAGATTCTGACGAGAGCTACAGTCAAGCATGTGGAAGTGAAAATACAGCTTCCTGTACCCCAAATGGGGTGGCTTGGTAACCTTGGTCCTTAATCTGTCCTGGGTTCAAGTCCAGCCTGGGACCTTTGCTGCATGTCATTCCCAACTCTCTCTCCCAATTTTTCCTGTCTCTCTCCACTATGAACTATCAAATAAAGGCAAAAAATGCCCCCCCCAAAAATCTTAAATCTTAACTCTAAATAAAAAATACATGTGGTCCTTGTGGTGGAATAAACAAACAATAAAGAAAATGGGAAATTTGCAGCCACATTTGTCATCAAATCAATGAATGCCAGTTCAGAGCTTTGTTATGTCAAAACCTCTATCATCTTGCTATACTTAAATTGCTACAAGGGAGTTTCTAGGAATGAGACTGCTCTCAATGTACTTTGTAAATTTGTATATGCTAAACCATAGATATTCTACTGTATGGATGAAGAATCATCAGTTTCAGTGAGTAGCCAATGAATCCTCTTCCCCAACAGTCTCTCCTCAGCAGACAGCATTTCCCCCACTGTGACCTCTAATGTGGAAGACCACATTAATGTGAAAAACGGTGTGATATTTCTAAGCATTGGTGCTGCCTTTGCTGTTGCGTGTTAGAGATTGTGATTACTAATACGGGCTGTTTTCTGGACTGTATCATTTTATTCTGTTGTGTATATGTTTCCAGATGCTGCACATGTTAGCTCTGCGGATATCGTTGTGCCTGTAAGCGTGGCTGTAGTGCTGACACTACTGGCGTTTGCCCTAGTCATGGTTTACAGATGGAAATGTTACAAAGTGCCAGGTATGTCTTACACACAAAATGTATACACACATATAAGCACGCATGAACGCACATGCAAACACACACACACACACCCATACACACTATGATGCTATCTGTTGTGCTGTGTTGTAAATCTGTGTTGTTCCAGGTGCTGGAGTCAATATGAACAGAAACACAAGAAAGACTGATGAGGTAGGAGAAGTGATGGGTGTGGCTGATAAAGAAAAGTTCTACAAAGATCTAAGTTCTAGGTTATTGTAAATGCAATGGTTGAGTTATTAGTTAGTAGTTTGACAGATGTTACAGATAACTGGCGCCTCGAAATACGTCAGCACCTTCTCTTCTTTGTCACTGTGCCCTCTCATCTCTGGTTGTTTTTGTTGATTCTTTTGTTGAGATCTGTGGAAATCAAGAAGTTGTGGCGTGCACAAAGCTGGGCTCCTCCAAACAGCAGTGCACCTTGCACCAGTATGATGATGCAGAAGACCAACAGGAGTCTGACTACCAAAACCTGATGGAAGACATCTACTGTAATCAAATTGTCATCAATTGCAACAAAGCCAGTAGAAATTGAAAGTCATGCAGAACTGTGCCCAAAGCTCAAGTCTTGAGTTTGTATTTTAACAATTAATACTGTACTGTACTGTAACCAACTTCCCCACTGTCTGATTATAAATTGCTTGAACTTTGTAACAATTTGTACAGATTCGTTTTATTTTTGCTATCAGGTTGTATTTTAAAACATATTTATTGATTTTACTCTGGACTTCCAGTGGATCTCCTCATGTTAAACCCTATATATTTACCTCCATTGCAGTTAACTTTCACAGTCCTGTAATTCTAACTACTATATATATTTTGCTTTGTTTCACACTGTAGCTTTCACCTGTAATGTTTTTTGCTTTGTTTCACATTTACACCTATACACGCTTTAATAATGGTGACTTGTAATGTTGGTGATTTAAGAATTTCAAGCACTTGCACACTTTGTAAATTGATCTGGATAACCCTCTCAGCTAAATACCTACAATGTAACTGAAGTTTAGATTTAACTATTGCAAAAATGAATAAATAAATATTGTAAACCAAATGAAGTAACACAACAGCATTGTTTTTGGCACCTCTTAAAATGGGATATGAGAAACATATCAGCATATTTTCACTGGTTTTCAGCTCCCACTGTTTGATGAATTGAAATAAGTGAGCAGCAATTCATCCAGCCTGATATTAGAACACAGCAATGGATTTCAGGGATCCTCAGAAGTGGAGAGAGAAAGCGGTGAGGTGGATGTGTGGGCTATTAATCAGAATTCAGAAGAGGACGAAAGCAGGTAGAGCATCCGGTGAACATCAGGTATATGAGTAGCAGAATGCATATGTAGCAATGTTGTGTAATGTCTATGTAGTCTATGCCTGATGACCAGAGGGTTTATAGTGGATAGGGTGATTCATTATGTTCAGTAGAGATTAATGTAGGTAGTTTCTTGTGATTAACATTTCCTGCCCAGATTCTCTCTGTCTTTCTCCCTGGAGTGAGATCCACGAGAGATCCAGATCCCTGGGTTAGGCTCAGTTTGGGGTTTCCACCTCTATCCTGCTGACATTAGTCCAAACAGGCCTGTCCACAAACCCCTGTTATTCTTTAAACTCAGTTAGTCAAATGCTTTTTCAAATTTTTACAGTACTGATACAGTACCAAACTTGTGATGCTCCAGTATGCCAGATATAAATACAGAATTTAAAGTATCTCTGGCAGAGCTGAAGACTCCTTTCAGTCTTTTACGTTCTATAAATGGCCGTCATCAGATTTACAGTACGGCAGGCCGCCTCTCTGACCCAGGAAACATCAGGGGGAGATTTGTGGGTGAAGGTATATATATTTTAAGATAGAACAACTCCACAATCTATGTGGTAAAATGTCTGTCAAGTCACAAAGACAGAAAACAGTAACATTACAGTTCGCTGGTTAATGTTGAATTATGTAATTAATCATTGATTAATAACTAATTGATATATTAGTTAGCTACTCACTACCTCTTAGTCAGTATTAAATAATATGCTGATAAGTGATTAAGCACTTGTTAGTGAATCAAGAACAACATCGTTAACTGACAGTTTAATTTATCATTATGTCACAGTTTATGTATTCATTAACTCTCTAACAGCCATGTATCATGCTCAAGAGTTGTCTTTATGTTTTGAATATTAATTCATCCTTACTTACTTGACCATTACATACTACTTCCTGATGAGGAAGATTGAACATCTGCACATGATGGAGGATGGTTGAAGATGAGCAGGTCTGTCACAGGACTGTCTTCCCCGACTACATAATTAAACATTAACTAGCGAAGCATAATGTAAAGTGTTACCCAGAAAACAAAGGGACAAATGTGTACAGCATGTGATGAGTGGGTTATATGTGAAACATCTAGATTTTGCCTGACTGACGAAAATACTGATGGGAATAGTCGGGTTACACAAGATAAAACCTCAGACAAAAACCTGAGAAAACCCCCCACCCTGTCACAGTTAAAACAGCAAATTGAATATACTGCAATGTGACTCAGACTCTTACACCTCTGAGCTGTAAAGTGCTGAAAGATTGCAGTAATTAATTTTTTTAACCGTAGTGAGGCAGCCACTGCTCTTAAAACGATGTTTCAAGTAAAATTGGAATTACAGAGTTACAGGGTTTTCAACTGAACAACAGCGTTATCTTCCTCCTGACTGTGGTATGGTTTCATGCTACGCTAGTTTTCTTCAACCTCACCACCTTTATCTATCTGTCATGTTTAATACACATCAAGTCCTCAGTCTCTTCACTTTTCTAAGACTCTGTCCCTCACCATGCTCCATTCAAAACCTATAATAGCTATCACCTTCGCCATCCCACCATGTGCAGATGATTCCATTTTCATACTTTCTTCCATCCCCATTTTGTTTCCCTTGTTCATTTTCTCTCTTACCATCCTTGAAAGGGACACCTTGACATTTTCAATTTCATCCTAGTATTTCTCTGACCTGACACTAATAATGCCAAGTCTGTTGGTCATCATACCCTGCAGATGTATGTGTTCGTCATGACTGTGGGGTTTGTGTGTGTGTGTGTGTGTGAGAGAGAGAGAGAGTGAGAGAGACAGAGAGAGAGAGAGGATGTGTATGTAATGCATAGACCACACACCCACATTGACATCTTTTTGTGGAACCACAATCTAGAGTTGTTATTTCTCATACATGCTCATGTCGCATTGCACCGCGAATGTGTGAAAGGTTGTGACTGCATAAATAGAGAGCCAATGTGAGCTGTGCTTTTTGTTTCGCTTCATGTATTTGTGACATGCTGTCTTCTAGTGAACAGAGAAGTACACATATTTATAAATACATGCTGTATATGTGTGTGTGTGTGTGTGTGTGTGTGTGTGTGTGTGTATGTGTGTGGTTGTGCCTTTTGCTCTCCTCTTCCTCATTCTGTTCTTTTTCATTTTCCCACCCAGCTGCTTTCCACTCAGCAACTTAACTTTGGGTCTATGAGGAAATGCATCATCACCTCCAACAGACTCAGCCTTCAATTTCATCATCAGCCAAGTGTCCCACAAACCCCTCTTCCTTTCTTAACTATATTATTGTCAACTTTGAGAAGAAATCTGACTACCCCAGTGAACCCAGAGACTCCTCTACGACTATCAGCATAAGCAAAATCCCCACCTACTGAACTGTCTATCATTCATTTAGATCTTTTGAGGATTTTCTCTATTCTAAAATCAGAGACTCCAATGAAAGGACTGGTATGATACTATATGGAGTAATGAGCACACTGCTTTATTCAGCCTTTTTTTTTTTCTTCTTATGTTTTTTTGTTTATTTTGTTTTGTTTCTTTTACAGTACTCCTTGGTGATTTCTGTTTTTTTCAGCTGTGAATACTGAATCATTTTGGCAGCCAATATTCAGTCAATTGTAACATCACAAAATGATTTCTGAGAATTACCAAAAACCCCTTAAATGTATTTTTTGTTCAACACATGATTCTCAAGCTGGCCGTTTGGCAGCATTTATACCAAAACAAGTAGCCTATAACTATCCAAGTCATAATTTCTCAGTATGCACAGTATCTCTCTCTTCTGTGAGTGTTTCATTGGCCTGGTCTGAAGAGGGGGCTCTTCTATTCCTCTTAACCAAACATGCAGTCCAAAGTTTGAAGTAGGTAGTAGGTTGAGTAAGAAGCTGTCACAGCAAAGTGGTTTGAGGGGGAAGGAAGCAGCAGAAGTGAGATAAGAATGGTTCAACGTTGGCATATAGTTAGATTAAAGCATTAAGACCATACTACTTAAAAAAAAAATAAGATTGTATGCCGTTTCCTCAAACAAAACTGAAGAGCACACTTAGCCTGTCAGAGAAAAAAGCTGAGCATGTCAAAGCCATAAGATGAGAATCACTGTGATCGCCATCGTCTCCATCATCACAGGTATATTATTCATAATAATTCTCTACAGATGTTTGAAAATGTTTTCATCTGTATCATCACCACTGACCATGTGTTTACTGCTGATTAAGACATGTTAAAAAATATTTTTTTTAAAAGTGAGGCACAGATCTTCTATGTATTTGCATTCCTTGATTTATAGGATGTGTGAGCTCCTTTGAAGTGCGAGCATACTCCGGAGGTAAAGTCATCATCAACTGTGAATATTCGGAAAAAGATGGAAACAAGAGAAAATGCCTTTACAAAGAAAACAGGATGGGTTCTGAAGAAAATGAACATGCGGTTGATCATATGAGAAGTGAAAATCAGAGTATTTGTGGGTCCAAGCCTCGATTTTTGCTGGCTGATAAAGAGAAATATCTCAGGGTGTCCATCAGCGATCTGGAGAAAGAGGATGAGGGGACTTACACATGTGAAGTGGAAAATGCTGCTGCTCAAAGCAACTATACTAAAGTGGATTTGTACATAAAGAACGGTAAGGGAATACAATTTTAGTAATGAAAACACTTCCCTAATCCAAAAGTTTGAGTCATTGCAGGATTGAGCTGTTTTCTGTGTTTCTGACAGATTCATGCTGTTTAAAGACGGTTAAACACAATGTTTTCACGGGAGGAAAAGTAGCCATTAGGTGCAACTACTCACAGGACCACCGGAAAAGCATCAAATATTTCTGCAAGGAGCAGGCTCCAGTCTGTGATTTAAAAATTTCCAGTGGAAACTCAACCCCTTCCCAACCGGGCAAATTCTCTCTGTCTGAGAGTAATAACGAATCCTTCACTGTGACCATTCAGGATCTGACTAAAGAAGATAAGGGGTCCTACTGGTGTGGCGTAAAAACAAAGACGGCTGAGGGGAGTTACATCGCTCTCGTCACAAAGGTCTGGCTGCGCGTTGAAAGTAAGCATCTTTCTCTTTCTGTCAACCAAGCACACAGATTTTGAGGCTTTGAAGTTTGCCACATTTTCTAGTTTTTGCTGTCAGTCAGCATTTGTATGTGTGCTAACCCTCTGTCCCTATCAATTTGTCAAAATTATTTGCAGACTGGAAAGATTCCAACGCTCGCAAAATAACATTTCATGTTGGGGAGAATGCCACATTCGGGTGTCCATATCCAAGTAATCATCAAAACAATACAAAGTTCTTCTGCAAAGGAGAAAATCCTCATCACTGCAAAAAAATGGTTGGTACAATACATCAGAAAAAGGCAGTTGGAAGATTTTCTCTGGAGGATAATTCTACAGAGACATTTTTCAAAGTGCACATCAGGAATGTGACGAATGAGGATAATGGCACCTACTGGTGTGGCACCGGTAGAAAGTGGAGTCCTGAAAGTCACAGAAGATTTGACATCATTGTAGGTGAGCATTAATTCATGACATCAGCTAGCTGATTTATGTTGATTCCTTTGGGATACATCTTTAAGTTGTATCATCAAATAAGTGAGCAGTTTTTGTTGACTATGACTATTTCACCACATCCTGTTCAGCTGTTCTCTCCTCCGAACGTTCATTTCCTTTGTGGAACATATGAGTAACTATGATTAGGATCTTAGGAAGCAGCAACTTAATGTGAGCATTGAAGTAACTAAAAATGTTTTGTTTCAAATGAGTTTGCAATGACAAATTATTCTTTCCCCTCACCTATATTAGTGTCAGCATATTCCTTGTTATAACCACAAAATCCTTTTTGTAAAGATTAGTCACATCTCTTCCCATTTGCCCATCTTCTCTCTCTCATTCTCTTTCTCTCTCTCTCTCAGTCTCTCTGTCGCTCCTTCTTATTCTTCTTCTTTTCTCCTGCTTGCCCATATTTCTCAAGCAATTCTCTGTCTCTTGAGTGTTTTAACAGTGTAATTAAGCAACTGATGAATTACAGAGAGTTTTAAATATTTATTTCACTTCCAGTTGCAGATGGAGCACCACCGACCCCATTACCCACAATTCACGGTAAAACTTTGTGTGTTTGGTTCAGCTGTTATAGCTTATTTAGAAAAGACTTGTAGGCATAGAAGGTACTGTTATGTTTGATCCAGATGAACATTGCTGAGCACACTCTCCCATCTCACTTTTTGTGAAGTTTGATGTGTCTTGTGTGTTTCCATGATTCAGGTATCATTGTGGCGGGCATCATTGTGCCAGTCAGTTTGCTGCTTGTGGTTTTCCTGGTTATCATCTACAGACATAAGATAAGTAATGCCCAAGGTGAGAAACACACACTTACATATTTTGTTCTATAGACTGGTGTTTGGAGTCATGGCGTGTGTCCCACATTGAGTAGAATATCCGATGTATGGTAAATACAGTTAGGCCTATAGTACAGTCGTCGAATTACCTCAAACAATCGATCCCTGACAAGTTTTGAAAAACAGTAAAGGAAAAAGGGAGAGCTGTGGTGCTTCTCTGTTCCTCTTGACCATGTAGCAATCGTGATTCCTCTCTGCTTTTCTGATGTGTCCATGTTTTGTTTCACAGGAGTGGACTGTCCAACACACAGGTTGAGTGAAATCCTTGGGAAAGAACAAGAGGTTGGTGTCTCCGGTGTCCTGTAAATGCCTGATGACGGGACCTCTCTCTTTTTGGTGGCTTTCCATTCTCTTTTAATTCTTCTGTTTCTCCCTCTCCAGGGTAGCCAAGAAGAAAATAACTATGAGGAAATACATCCTGCACAACAAGACACAGGAGGTGCTCTGCTCTCTGTTTATGCCACTGCCAATTTTTCCACAAATCCTCCTGCCGCTACCAATGTCAGTTTTCACAAAAACCCTGACCGTCCCTTAGATAGCAGCATCAGCCTTATTAATGCTGACTCCCCCTCTACTGACTAATCTACTGTCAACTTCAATCAAAGTCCTGTCCACTCGCTTGTCAATCTCCCACTTAGTTCTCAGTTCTCACAGAGTTTTCAAACCTGATATGGGGCATGTATGAAGGTAAATATGTTGCAAAATGTGAGAGCTTGTAGACTTGATGTGAGAACTTGTAAAATACGATGTGAGAACTTGAAGAACAAAAATGAATGTAAAGTCATAGAAAAAATATTCACAAATGTGTAGATTGATATTTACATGAATACAATGACAGCTGCAAACTTGTAATCCAACATTTACTCATATTTATTTATTTTACTTGAGTCCATTTTCCAGTACAACCACAACTCCGTGATTACAACCTCTCGAATCGGTCACTGCAACTTCACAAATGTGCTTATGCTCTGCTCCATGTGCTGTCCACAGGACGTCCTCCATATCTGCAGTTAGATCCGCTAACCTTATGGCACACCAAGCCAGGGTAAGTTTCTTCCAAAAGCTTTGTTTTGGTAGGTTAGTACTGTGATTAGTTAACTAACATAGTTAACGTTAGTCAAAGTGCGCATTCACTCTCATTTTGCTAACGTTACTACACGTTATAAGGAATGTGAGGTTTTGGTGGTGTGCGTAATCACAGTACTAACCTACCAAAACAAAGCTTTTGGAAGAAACTTACCCTGGCTTGGGTTGTGGTTGTACTGGAAAATGGACTCAAATAAAATAAATAAATATGAGTAAATGTTGGATTACAAGTTTGCAGCTGTCATTGTATTCATGTAAATATCAATCTACACATTTGTGAATATTTTTTCTGTGACTTCACATTCATTTTTGTTCTTCAAGTTCTCACATTGTTTTTTACAAGTTCTCACATCAAGTCTACAAGCCCTCGCATTTTGCAACATATTTACCTTCATAGGCATGGACACACCAATGAGATACGCGGTTTGAAACAGAGACTTCAGAGATTTTAAATCCTTTTTTCCAGGATTGGAGACACCCTGATTATAGAGATTCAAAAGACTGCACAGTGTTTCGAGGTCTGTAAAACCTGGAATCTAGGTGTTTCGAGAGCTTTATGATTCATGCTGTCACAAACAAATCGTAGTTTCATCAATAAACAATCAGCAGCAGTCAAGATATCGTATTGTAGGGCCATCCTTAGCCCAATTAGTAAAATTTTGAAAATGCCTACATGAAAAAATGACATACGTCATATGTCCCTATTTCATAAAATTTCAGTAAAGTAAAGTCAAAGATATTGTGTGACAGTACAACGGATGGACGGACAGACGGATGAACAGACAGGGACTGATCCATAGTATCCATATATTATCTGTTAGGGTTAGGTAGTAGTTGTATCTGTATATATTTAAATGTTCAGTCACACATTTTGAGATACTGCTACCACAAAATGAAGTATGAGAAAGCAAGGGCAGTTTTTGTTTTTTTTACATGTTGCCCTTCAGGGCTTCCGTACTTTACTCTGAAACTGAATACCAGAGATTTGCCCATAAATCTCTACAAATTTTTTGTGTTTAATAGTTTGTTACGAATGTATATTTTGTATATGTTTTCATTGCTTGCTATATTAAATTCTCTGATGCAAAAATTGCTCCATAAATACAAACATTTGTGACCTTAACACCATTGTTATTTACTCTTGTTGGAGCATACACAGCCACAGTTCTAACTGGATATGAATCAATCTGACTCTGTCAGGGTTCCATGTGTTTTGCTCTTGGCAGCAAAAGAAGGTGGATTCTTGCTGTCCCAGGGACCAGACCTAGTAGTTACCCTTCAATGTGACCTGGTCACAACAACGGAGGACACTGATTGGCCCAGTTTCTGGGCCTGTTGTCCCACTTGTCAAGTGTTCCCCCACCTTCCAAATCCCAATTTAACCCTTGATAATTATCATAATTATTAATTATGCACACATTGCTTTATTCAAACATTTTATTTACTCATTCTTACCGATTCATACAATGACAATAAATCATATTTTAATCCAGACGTTGACCAAGTTTTCTTCATCAATGCTTATTTCACATGTTTTTAGGTTGTTTTGTTTTGTTTTGTTCTTTTTACAGTTTTTTAATTACTCCTTGAGTGATTTCTGTTTGTTTGGCTGTGAATGCTGAATCATTTTGGCAGTCAATATTCAGTTACACTTGTTTTTCTCTATTAAACAACAGAGATTGTCGTAACACATTCATCAACTCAGAAACTGAATGAGCTAGACAGGTCATTCTTTCACATCCTGTATACTAAATAGACATCAAGAGAAAGAGTGTCCCATCCAATCCAGTCAATTGTAACATCACAAAATGATTTCTGAGAATTACCAAAAACCCCTTAAATGTATTTTTTTGTACAAACATATAATTCTCAAGATTTACAAGAGAAACATACTGATAGAGATACCAGCAGATCTTTGATTTTGCTCTGTTTGGCAGCATTTATACCAAAACAAGTAGCCTATAACTATCCAAGTCATAATTTCTCAGTATGCACAGTATCTCTCTCTTCTGTGAGTGTTTCATCGGCCTGGTCTGAAGAGGGGGCTCTTCTATTCCTCTTAACCAAACATGCAGTCCAAAGTTGGAAGTAGGTAGTAGGTTGAGTAAGAAGCTGTCACAGCAAAGTGGTGGGAGGGGGAAGGAAGCAGCAGAAGTGAGATAAGAATGGTTAGACTTTGGCATGTGGTTAGATTAAAGCATTAAGACTATACTATTCAAGGAAAATAAGATTGTATGCCGTTTCCTCAAATCAAATCAAACAAAACTGAAGAGCACACTTAGCCTGTCAGAGAAAAAAGCTGAGCATGTCAAAGCCATAAGATGAGAATCACTGTGATCGCCATCGTCTCCATCATCACAGGTATATCATTCATAATAATTCTTTGAAAATGTTTTCATCTGTATCATCACCACTGACCATGCCAGGTTTTTGTATATTGTGTTTACTGCTGATTGAGACATGTTAAAAAAGATTTTTTAAAAAGTGAGGCACAGATCTTCTATGTATTTGCATTCCTTGATTTATAGGATGTGTGAGCTCCTTTGAAGTGCGAGCATACTCCGGAGGTAAAGTCATCATCAACTGTGAATATTCGGAAAAAGATGGAGACAAGAGAAAATGCCTTAACAAAGAAAACAGGATGGGTTCTGAAGAAAATGAACATGCGGTTGATCATATGAGAAGTGAAAATCAGAGTATTTGTGGGTCCAAGCCTCGATTTTTGCTGGCTGATAAAGAGAAATATCTCAGGGTGTCCATCAGCGACCTGGAGAAAGAGGATGAGGGGACTTACACATGTGAAGTGGAAAATGCTGCTGCTCAAAGCAACTATACTAAAGTGGATTTGTACATAAAGAACGGTAAGGGAATACAATTTTAGTAATGAAAACACTTCCCTAATCCAAAAGTTTGAGTCATTGCAGGATTGAGCTGTTTTCTGTGTTTCTGACAGATTCATGCTGTTTAAAGACGGTTAAACACAATGTTTTCACGGGAGGAAAAGTAGCCATTAGGTGCAACTACTCACAGGACCACCGGAAAAGCATCAAATATTTCTGCAAGGAGCAGGCTCCAGTCTGTGATTTAAAAATTTCCAGTGGAAACTCAACCCCTTCCCAACCGGGCAAATTCTCTCTGTCTGAGAGTAATAACGAATCCTTCACTGTGACCATTCAGGATCTGACTAAAGAAGATAAGGGGTCCTACTGGTGTGGCGTAAAAACAAAGACGGCTGAGGGGAGTTACATCGCTCTCGTCACAAAGGTCTGGCTGCGCGTTGAAAGTAAGCATCTTTCTCTTTCTGTCAACCAAGCACACAGATTTTGAGGCTTTGAAGTTTGCCACATTTTCTAGTTTTTGCTGTCAGTCAGCATTTGTATGTGTGCTAACCCTCTGTCCCTATCAATTTGTCAAAATTATTTGCAGACTGGAAAGATTCCAACGCTTCCAAAATAACATTTCGTGTTGGGGAGAATGCCACATTCGGGTGTCCATATCCAAGTAATCATCAAAACAATACAAAGTTCTTCTGCAAAGGAGAAAATCCTCATCACTGCAAAAAAATGGTTGATACAACACATCAGAAAAAGGCAGTTGGAAGATTTTCTCTGGAGGATAATTCTACAGAGACATTTTTCGAAGTGCACATCAGGAATGTGACGAATGAGGATAATGGCATCTACTGGTGTGGCACCGGTAGAAAGTGGAGTCCTGAAAGTCACAGAAGATTTGACATCATTGTAGGTGAGATGAGTACGTCCATGTATATTTTACATTTTACTGGAGAACAGAGGGGGAAAAAATGTTTCAGAGCTTGGTGTACACAAACAACTACAAACATTAATTCATGACATAAACTAACTGATTTATGTTGATTCTTTTGGGGTACATCTTTAAGTTGTAGCATCAAATAAGTTAGCAGTTTTTGTTGACTATGACTATGTCACCACATCCTAGTTAGCTGTTCTCTCCTCCTAATGCCCATTTCCTTTGTGGAACATGTGAGTAACTATGATTAGGATCTTAGGAAGCAGCATCTTCATGTGAGCATTGAAGTAACTAACATTTTTTTGTTTCAAATGAGTTTGCAATGACAAATTATTCTTTCCCCTCACCTATATTAGTGTCAGCATATTCCTTGTTATAACCACAAAATCCTTTTTGTGAAGATTAGTCACATCTCTTCCCATTTGCCCATCTTCTCTCTCTCTCATTCTCTTTCTCTCTCTTTCTCAGTCTCTCTCTCCCTCTTTTTTATTATTCTTCTTTTCTCACTCTTGCCCATATGTCTCAAGCAATTCTCTGTCTCTTGAGTGTTTTAACAGTGTAATTAAGCAACTGATGAATTACAGAGAGTTTTAAATATTTATTTCACTTCCAGTTGCAGATGGAGCACCACCGACCCCATTACCCACAATTCACGGTAAAACTTTGTGTGTTTGGTTCAGCTTATTTTGGAAAAAACTTGTAGGCATAGAAGGTACTGTTATGTCCAGATGAACATCACTGAGCACACTCTCCCATCTCACTTTTTGTGAAGTTTGATGTTTCTTGTATGTTTCCATGATTCAGGTAACATCATCTATGTGCCAGTCATTTTCGCTGTGCTTGTGGTCTTTGTGGTTACCATCCACAGGCAAGTAATGCTGAAGGTGAGACACACACTATATATTTTGTTCTATAGATTAGTGTTTCAGAGATACATATTCACATACTGTACATCACCTGGAATCATGACGTGTGTCCTGTTTTGAGTAGAATATCAGACATATGGTAAATGCAGTTAGTGGTCGAATTACCTCAAAGACGACAGAGAAGGACTATACCTTTTTTTCAGTACCCCATAATTCACACTCCAGATTGGACTATTTCCTGGTAAACAAGCCATGGGTGGGCAATACTCTGTCTTGTAGTATAGGAAGTCGGCACATCTCTGACCTCAGCCCAGTGGAACTTCTTATCTCCCCTTTACAAGAATCCAGAGAGCTCTTTAAATGGCGTATGATCCTGTGTAACAAGCTACACGGGTCCGGTGGTGTAGCAAGCTATAGGGTTGGCCTCAGACCTACAGGCACCTGCTGGAAATGCGGAAGGGACCTATCTGCACATGGTTTGAGATGTGTTACAATTAAGAGCTTTTGGGTTGAGGTTTTTCAAAGAGTTAGTGAAGTAACAAGAACACAAATAGATCCAGATCCCGCAGTTTGCTTACTTGTTATCTTCTCCAGGCTTGTAAATCAACCTAATAGCAAGTGGTTGGCTATAGCCTTTACAGACACTTCCGCTCCTACTATTCAAGACTGGTCTAATGCACTTGCCAAAATAGCTAAACTGGAAATAGCCATATATAGTAACATTGACTTTATGAGTAGATATGACAAAATCTGGGCTCCTTTCCTATCCTCTATGACTTGACTGGCTATAGCCTTGACCTGTTCATTAAAAATGTTTCATGTGATGTATCATTTTAAAGGTTCTATGTAAATAGGCATGAATTCATTATATAATGCATTTCCAAAATAAGTGCTCTGCTAGTCTGACCACACGACCAACCCCTTCAAATAATTTTTGTTATTTTTACGTGTAGGCCTACATTTGTGCTTGTATGCATCAAGGTGCTTGCGACTCTAGGATATGTATATAGTGCTAACATGGGCGTATACGAGTCCACACTGATGTGTGACTTATTAATTTCTTCTGTATTACTTTTTAGTATGCCATACATTTTTATTGTCTGTATTTTTCTTCAATCTTTTATGTTTGTTTGTCAGTCTGTGTGTAGGGGGAATGAGGTTGAGGATGTGGATGTATGAGTCTGGGAACATGCTAGGGGGTGTAATTGGCAGGCAGGTGTGAGTAATAATGTAAAAACCTCAATAAAAAGAGAATTAAAAAAAAAAAAAAAAGAATTACCTCAAAGAATCGATCCCTGACAGGTTTGGAAAACAGGAAGGGAAAAAGGGAGAGCTGTGGTCCTTCTCTGTCCCAATGTGTCTCTCCAACACACAGGTTGTGTGAAAAAAAGTTGGGAAAAAACAAAATGTTGGTCTCTCTCTTTTTTGTGGCTTTCCCTTCCCTTTTAATTCTTCTGTTTCTCCCTCTCCAGGGTAGTCATGAAGAAAATATCTATGAGGAAATGCATCCTGAGACACAGGAGATGCTCTGCTCTCTGTTTATGCCAATTTTTCCACAAATCCTCCTGCCGCTACCAATGTCACTTTTCACATAAACCCTGACCATCCCTTAGATGGTAGCATCAGCCTTACTAATGCTGACTCCCCCTCTACTGACTAATCTACTGTTTAAATCATAAACTTAAATCATCTGTACAGTCTGTCTTAATCAAGGAAAATAGCATATAGGAATTCAGAAATGGTGGAGTGGTGTCCCCGTTAAATACTTTTTGCAAGGTACAATGACCATTCATAACTTCATTCATATGTCCACATTTGTTTGTTAAATTACTTAAATGCAACTAAGTGAATTTTAAGGTAATGCAAAGGTACTTTACTCTTTAACTGAATAAGATTTACCCAATCTCCACAACCTTTGTGTGTTTAATAGTTTGTTATGAGTGTATACTTTGTATATGTTTTCATTGTTTGCTATATTCAGTTCTCTGATGCAAAAAATGCTCCATAAATATAAATTAAACATTTTTTACCTTGATACCATTGTTATTTACTCTTGTTGGAGCATACACAGCCACAGTTCTAACTGGATATGAATCAATCTGACTCTATTCGGGTTCCCTTAATGCCATGTGTTTTGCTCTTGGCAGCAAAAGAAGGTGGATTCTTGCTGTCCCAGGGACCAGACCTAGTAGTTACCCTTCAATGTGACTTGGTCACAACAACGGAGGACACTAATTGGCCCAGTCTCTGGGCCTGTTGTCCCACTTGTCAAGTGTTCCCCCACCTTCCCAATCCCAATTTAACCCTTAATCACAAAAAAATCAGGATTCACTTGATTTTTGGTTTTGTTTATCAGTGTCAACAGCAACGTTTCTAACAATAATGCCATTTACAGAAACACAGATGTTTATGTTTTATTAAAATATCATAGTAGCATGGAGCTTACTAAAGAAACAGGTCGCACATTTGCTAGGAAGCTAACATGTTAGCAATTATCAGTGCAAATAAAGTGTTGTTCACCCTAACCCTACAAATCACCAGTGCAGATTTTATTGTGCCTGAAATTCTCGTAACACCACTTTGCAGATAATTCCAGAGTTGGTTGAACTGGTTTTCAGTTCACAGAGAAATGCACTGGGCATCAGGCAACTGAACAGATGTTTGAGCAGGGAGTATGATTGCAGCCTAAGGGTCAATGGGGTAGACACAGGAAAAGGGGATGTCCATAGAGGGGCTGACTCGACTCAGACCAGCAGGGTAGACAAATAAAGTGTTGGAGTAGGTCACATGGCTGCTGTTTGTCTAAGGAAACACAAGGAGAGGAGAGGAGAGGAGAGGAGAGGGAGAACTGATTAAGAAGTCTGTCAAATCAGTAACATGAAGTCCAGCAGCAGGTAACAAACCAAAGCTTGCAGGATATCGGTAAACCTGTCACTGAGGAGGCAGGCATTAACAGTGAAATGCAGGACCACGAGTGCAGTGAGGTGAGCACACTGGGCAAAAACCTGGAGTAAAATGTCTGATGGCTGCTGAGAGGAGTGAATGGGAAGCTGTTGACACACATTTGATAGGCTGAAAGGAACAGCCAAGAAGCCAGAGAAAATGGGGGATAATGTTTATGTTTATAATGTTTACGGCCAAAAAAGCGGTAAAAAAAAAAAAAAAAGGCCACAAAATGAGCTACTGTGTTGGAGTCAGTTCTTTTTCTCATAACCCAATAGCCCACAGACAGTATAATCCTTTCAGAAATATGACAGAATGACAGCTACCAGGTTGTTTCAAGCAGCGTACCTGCAGAGTGTTTCCACAGCTTCCCACCTTGCGTTCCACTTGATACCAAACTGTCCCCTTTCGGTCTTTGTGTGTAGAGCAGAGACGGTCAGATAGGTGGGCTGAAGAAGCGTCCAGACCAGCTGCCTCCAGGTGCGTTTTCAACAGGCCAACCTCCAGGTAGTGTTTCCCACATGCCAGCTCTGGGACTGGAGAGAAAAACAAACATGCTTTTAAAATGTGCTGTACTATGTCAGATTCTGTTTTTGTACAATGTGTGTCAGAATGTAGGCTACTGTGAAAGGCCATAAATTGTCATTGTGTTTATAAGACAAAGCATTAGCTACATTTGTCCATTACTGATTATAGCCTGATAAAATGAACAGAGCAAAACACATACAGTAAGTTTACAATATACACAAGAGTGTGTGCAAGCTGACAAAGTGACAGTACGATACAGTTGCTCTCAGTTTCTCCTGGCTCTCACCATATTTCCCACAACTCCAGGTCAATCCATTACTGCTCTGCAGACACATCTCGTTTGCTCTGCAGGTATCACATAAAGGCAAGCCAGATCCCTCCTCCATTTCTGCTTCCCAAAACAATCAAAAGACATGAGATCAAGGCATTTTGTCTGTCACTTCTTTTTTAGTTTTTGGTATATTTGTGTATCACAAAACAACACAATAACTCTGTTCCTTATCGTTACCTAAAGCTGATGTAGCTGAAATTATCAACAGCAGTAAGAGCAGAGTCCCAGATGATGTTATCATTGTGTGAAGCATCCTCGAGTTCAACAACAATCCTGGAGACAAAAAAAAATGACCAAAGACAAATTGTTAAGACTTTAAATGCACAGGGACATATTAACAATTGCCAGCACATGTAAAAAGTTGCCTTACCCTGAACAGTTGAGATGTGTGGCGGATACTGAACCTTAAGGCTCAGAATTTATAGTTTCCGGTTAGGACTGGAGATTGTTTAATGGCAAACATGTACCTGTTGCTTCTCATGTTTTAGTCTTCCATACCTGTGCAAAGTTGAGTAGTGGCACTTGAAAGAGTAGCTATTGAAATGTCACAAAAATATTGTTTAAGAGTGTACAAGCATTTAGGCGATGTCATTGTCACAATGTGCTCAATCAATGGTGTACTGAACAAGCTGGAGAAAAAAAAATGACTGCATAGGTGTTTGCTTTGCCTTCACCAGTTTCAGCCTATGGAGAAAAACACCTTTAATACTGGGCAATGATTATCTTTAGCTCTACCTTGGGTCAACAGCTAGTATGCCTGTTTGTTTTATAAGGTGCATGCAAGGTGGGGTGCAATTTTTTAGGCCTACAAAACTAGCTTGCTGTATGTGAAAAGCTGCCTTAATGCTACAGATACAATAAGATAACAAAAAGATGTTAAAATTGTCTGTAAGGGACAATTAAAGTAGTATATGGTTGTTTTTGAGAGTATCAGAACTTCTATGTGGTTTATCTCAGTAAATATGAGAAGTATCAGAAAATGAACAGAATTCCATTTAAATTAAATTCCTTGACAATTACTGTTTTCCATGGAGTCTGGCTTGGTTTCATGCGGACCTCATACAGTATGTGTCTAGGAAAGGAAAATTCATACATTCTAAAAAATGATAAGTGTTTTCAGCTTTTAATTAGAAACTTAAAGCCATAAGGACCCACAGTTTTGTATTTTTTCCCCACTCCCCATAAATTCAGAGGCCTGCAGGTATAATGTATCCTAGATCTCTGTGTCCCCTATGCTATAATATTTATATTATTAGGGTTTAAGCCAATTTATCACATATATTGCATTTATCTAGCTAGCACAATTTTGCCTCCACAGGTTTCTGGTATACCTCACTGATGCAGCACACAATGATAACATCTGAAGTTTTTCTGCTTATCTTTATTGACATGCTCTGTCTCAGGAAATGATGTCTGTGGTGAGTTGAATCATTGCAATGATGGTCTTTTGGTGACTGTTTACTACATTTATTTCTTTATGAAGGCCAGGGATCCCAAGGTTGATATTTCTAAGAATTTGTAAGAATTATTTGTAAGTCTACAACCTACAAACTCCAGCCCCCATAACTGATGCATCTGCTCTGCTGAAGTTTCCTTGAGACACTGAGTCCCAGATCCAAGTCGCTGCTCTATAGCCTCACTGTCAAGAGGGGAAAGCAAAAAGACAAGAAATATATATATGTCTTTATATCCTGTCTGTGTCTAATGAAAACTGAGTTCCGTAGGCCTACCCTGTTAACATGATACAGGGAGCAGACACCGTAGACTATAGAAAATAATGGATAAAGTCACCGTGATGTCAATCACTGACTTTATACTAGCCTGTTTTAACCCTAGGAAGTGGGATTTCTGGGCACCAACATGTTGTATTTTTGGAGCCAGAGGTTTGTGCAGTAGAGTAAAGGGGTAGAGCAGGATGTCAGGATGAAGCCCACAACTGCAGGAAAAGCCTTGTATGGTCATAATATAGATGTCAATGTAGATAACAAGTTTGTTGGTTTGATTATCACAAAACCTTGTAGGGCATATTGCTCATTCCTAAAGGTCTATCTTGATGTTGTCAGGTACAAATTTTTCTAGAAGTGATTATGTAAATTATTAATGTTCTACAAAACAGGGCATTACTAGATATGTTACCCAAAACTATACAGTAATATTATGCATTAACACATAAATCAATATGTGAAATGATATTTCATGCGGACCTCATACAGTATGTGTCTAGGAAAGGAAAATAGGCTGAAGAAGAGATCTAAATTTGAGCTTCTTCTGAGGAATCATAAACATCACATTGAAAGAAGCAGAAGCACACCAAGCATCATTGTATTTCATTAGTGTCAAAATGTAATGCTACATAGTGTAGACTGACCTATGTCAAATAATATGGGTGTAAAAGTCTGTAACAAGGGACTGTGAGCTAATGTAATGTTTATTGTTGTCACTCTTCTAGTGTAGTTAAACATGAAGCCCAACCAAGCTGACAGTTAATCCTTTTGATCTATACTTTTCTTTTGTTGTGAAATCCACATAGGTGAGCAAACAGCAAAAAAGACCAACTTAACTAACTAAACTTACTTATTTTTGGACTGTCTTACTCTGGCCAAAATACAGTTGTTTCCCCATGCACTGATCACTTTCTGAGACAATACCAAGACATTCCTGATTGCAGTGTACACTAAATAAGGAATAATGTTCTCTACATGCACCACATCCAGCTTATATAATGAAAGTGAATTGTGTTCATTGCGTAGACCTTTACTCTGTATGGACACTATGACTTTAAGCACTATGGTAGAAATCGTTGCACAACCCTTTTTGTGGATGATGCAATTACTCTTATTTGTCCCAAGTGTGATGACATCCTCATACACTAAGTGGCTCTTATTCTATATTGACAAAAGGATCAACAGCATTTTTAGGCATCAGTTTTGTTACATTCTAAAAAATGATTAGTGTTTTCAGCTTTTAATTAGCAACTTAAAGCCATAAGGACCCACAGTTTTGTATTTTTTCCCCGCTCCCCATAAATTCAGAGGCCTGCAGGTATAATGTATCCTAGATCTCTGTGTCCCCTATGCTATAATATTTATATTATTAGGGTTTAAGCCAATTTATCACATATATTGCATTTATCTAGCTAGCACAATTTTGCCTCCACAGGTTTCTGGTATACCTCACTGATGCAGCACACAATGATAACATCTGAAGTTTTTCTGCTTATCTTTATTGACATGCTCTGTCTCAGGAAATGATGTCTGTGGTGAGTTGAATCATTGCAATGATGGTCTTTTGGTGACTGTTTACTACATTTATTTCTTTATGAAGGCCAGGGATCCCAAGGTTGATATTTCTAAGAATTTGTAAGAATTATTTGTAAGTCTACAACCTACAAACTCCAGCCCCCATAACTGATGCATCTGCTCTGCTGAAGTTTCCTTGAGACACTGAGTCCCAGATCCAAGTCGCTGCTCTATAGCCTCACTGTCAAGAGGGGAAAGCAAAAAGACAAGAAATGTATATATGTCTTTATATCCTGTCTGTGTCTAATGAAAACTGAGTTCCGTAGGCCTACCCTGTTAACATGATACAGGGAGCAGACACCGTAGACTATAGAAAATAATGGATAAAGTCACCGTGATGTCAATCACTGACTTTATACTAGCCTGTTTTAACCCTAGGAAGTGGGATTTCTGGGCACCAACATGTTGTATTTTTGGAGCCAGAGGTTTGTGCAGTAGAGTAAAGGGGTAGAGCAGGATGTCAGGATGAAGCCCACAACTGCAGGAAAAGCCTTGTATGGTCATAATATAGATGTCAATGTAGATAACAAGTTTGTTGGTTTGATTATCACAAAACCTTGTAGGGCATATTGCTCATTCCTAAAGGTCTATCTTGATGTTGTCAGGTACAAATTTTTCTAGAAGTGATTATGTAAATTATTAATGTTCTACAAAACAGGGCATTACTAGATATGTTACCCAAAACTATACAGTAATATTATGCATTAACACATAAATCAATATGTGAAATGATATTTCATGCGGACCTCATACAGTATGTGTCTAGGAAAGGAAAATAGGCTGAAGAAGAGATCTAAATTTGAGCTTCTTCTGAGGAATCATAAACATCACATTGAAAGAAGCAGAAGCACACCAAGCATCATTGTATTTCATTAGTGTCAAAATGTAATGCTACATAGTGTAGACTGACCTATGTCAAATAATATGGGTGTAAAAGTCTGTAACAAGGGACTGTGAGCTAATGTAATGTTTATTGTTGTCACTCTTCTAGTGTAGTTAAACATGAAGCCCAACCAAGCTGACAGTTAATCCTTTTGATCTATACTTTTCTTTTGTTGTGAAATCCACATAGGTGAGCAAACAGCAAAAAAGACCAACTTAACTAACTAAACTTACTTATTTTTGGACTGTCTTACTCTGGCCAAAATACAGTTGTTTCCCCATGCACTGATCACTTTCTGAGACAATACCAAGACATTCCTGATTGCAGTGTACACTAAATAAGGAATAATGTTCTCTACATGCACCACATCCAGCTTATATAATGAAAGTGAATTGTGTTCATTGCGTAGACCTTTACTCTGTATGGACACTATGACTTTAAGCACTATGGTAGAAATCGTTGCACAACCCTTTTTGTGGATGATGCAATTACTCTTATTTGTCCCAAGTGTGATGACATCCTCATACACTAAGTGGCTCTTATTCTATATTGACAAAAGGATCAACAGCATTTTTAGGCATCAGTTTTGTTACATTCTAAAAAATGATTAGTGTTTTCAGCTTTTAATTAGCAACTTAAAGCCATAAGGACCCACAGTTTTGTATTTTTTCCCCGCTCCCCATAAATTCAGAGGCCTGCAGGTATAATGTATCCTAGATCTCTGTGTCCCCTATGCTATAATATTTATATTATTAGGGTTTAAGCCAATTTATCACATATATTGCATTTATCTAGCTAGCACAATTTTGCCTCCACAGGTTTCTGGTATACCTCACTGATGCAGCACACAATGATAACATCTGAAGTTTTTCTGCTTATCTTTATTGACATGCTCTGTCTCAGGAAATGATGTCTGTGGTGAGTTGAATCATTGCAATGATGGTCTTTTGGTGACTGTTTACTACATTTATTTCTTTATGAAGGCCAGGGATCCCAAGGTTGATATTTCTAAGAATTTGTAAGAATTATTTGTAAGTCTACAACCTACAAACTCCAGCCCCCATAACTGATGCATCTGCTCTGCTGAAGTTTCCTTGAGACACTGAGTCCCAGATCCAAGTCGCTGCTCTATAGCCTCACTGTCAAGAGGGGAAAGCAAAAAGACAAGAAATGTATATATGTCTTTATATCCTGTCTGTGTCTAATGAAAACTGAGTTCCGTAGGCCTACCCTGTTAACATGATACAAGGAGCAGACACCGTAGACTATAGAAAATAATGGATAAAGTCACCGTGATGTCAATCACTGACTTTATACTAGCCTGTTTTAACCCTAGGAAGTGGGATTTCTGGGCACCAACATGTTGTATTTTTGGAGCCAGAGGTTTGTGCAGTAGAGTAAAGGGGTAGAGCAGGATGTCAGGATGAAGCCCACAACTGCAGGAAAAGCCTTGTATGGTCATAATATAGATGTCAATGTAGGTAACAAGTTTGTTGGTTTGACTATCACAAAACCTTGTAGGGCATATTGCTCATTCTTGATGTTGTCAGGTACAAATCTTTCTAGAAGTGATTATGAAAATTATTAATGTTCTACAAAACAGGGCATTACTAGATATGTTATCCACAACTATACAGTAATATTATGCATTGATTTATGCAACACATAAATCAATATGTGAAATGATATTGAAATGATATACTGGTACAGATACTTACTTTATATATTAATAAGTAGAGGTAGGTCATTTCCATAATGAGATGCTATTAATAGAACAAGAAAAGATATTTGTGTATTTGGCCAACTACAGTAATCATTTACTCCACTAGAGTGAGCTGTTGAACCTCAACATCTCCTGTCCTGACATCTCATTTTCAAGCTGTTTTTCCACCACACAGGCATAAAGTTAGTATCCTTTTAGAAATCATGTCTTTGTCTGTTTCTGTCTGCCGAGCTCCATTCAATTTTACAGAAAAACACTCAATATCAGAGAAGATAAAGGTGAATCAAGCAATAAATAAATACACAGCTCCACATAATGAAAAGCAGCAGCTGGTTGCTCTTACAGTTTTTTGTTAGTTCTAGATTTAGCCTGTAAAGGGCGAAAACATCATAGCACCATCTTTATGATTATGTGCACTTCATAATTTAAGTGCAAGCCTCCACCCATCTCTGTTCCTCGAAGGATCTTCCTTCCAAGTGTGTTGGTGCCACGACTGTGGATGTTATGAAACTTCACTTCATGCAAGGAGAGAGATTTCATACAGGCAGCTCCAATCTTACTGGAGAGCACAGACTCTTTATTTCATGACACCACTAATTGTGGGTATGCCAGTGCTGTGTGTGTGTGTGTGTGTGTGTGTGTGTGTGTGTGTGTGTGTGTGTGTGCGTGCATGCGTGAGCGTATGATTTTACCATTGTGTGGGATACAAACGCACCCCTCTCAGGCATCAGAAGGGAAAGGGTTATTTTTAGGTTAAAGGTTACATTAGATTTAGATTTAGGTTGTAGGGTAAGAGTTTGGGAAATCAATATACAACAAGTTCAAGTACACAGATGTTCATTGAGTCAAGTTTGTGTGCATGTGTGTGTGTGTGTGTGTGTGTGTGTGTGTGTGTGTGTGTGTGTGTGTGTGTACGTGTATGAGGATTGAGGAGAGAAAAAGGGCAGAGACCGTCTTTATAAAATCATGGTCTTGTGTAAGTTGAACTCACGTGTCCCAAGTAGCCGGACCATGTGACCAGCAGAGTGAGGTTAGTTTAGGAGTTGGCCTACCTGCTCCAGAGGTAACAGCATAATTTAGAGAGAGCAAGTGTTAACAGGTCAATATTCTGCTAAAATACTTATTAACCAAACAACACAATGACTATTATTGGTTTTCTAATTTGACTGCTGGGGCACTTGAACCAAATAACTGCTTCATTCATTTTGTCTTGCACTGTTTTTTCTTCAGCATTATTTTTTTTAATTGATTTCTGTGGTCTGTTTTCCTTCTCCAGATTTTCTTTGATGGGTGATAGGTGATGAAAAGGACAAAAGCTACCAAATGAAAAAAAAAAAAAAAAAAGCTTTACATGAAAGGAAATGGGAGGGATGGAGAAATTGGCAGATCTGAGGGAGTGACAGAGAAAGAAAGAGGGAGGGAAGAGAGGAGAATAGGGAGACAGCAGGACCAAGTCTCACTGCCTTCTTTTCCTCTAGTACTCTCTCCCTTCTTTTCTCCCAGTGAAGGGGAGGTATTGACTCTCGGCTGAGATCAACAGAGAGGTGAGTTCAACTTCAACTTTTTCCTCTTCTCTTCCCTGGACCCTTTCTTTGTCTCATCCTTTGTCCCTTTTTACTTCACTCTCTTTTTTCTCACAGGATTTCATCACTGTAGGTGCCTAAACTCATATCCACCACTCATCTCTTCTCTAGTCCGCTTTAATTACTTCATTCCTCACTACATTTTTCTGCTGTTTTCATATACACATTTTTGTTTGGCACTGTTTTTTGTACGTATGTTATCCATATAGAGCAAGATTTGACCCACCATTGAACCCTGTGTGGATGAATTTACTATAAGGTGATTCTCTCATCCTGCAGACCTCCCCTCCCTCAGTTTGCTCCTTATCTCTTCAGTCTCTTCCTCTCCTACAGAGGAAACAGCTTGAAGGGACAGACCAGGCAAAGATGAATTAATCATTGCTCATTACCCAAAATGTCTCTCACAGAAGCAGACGCGATGCCTTATTTATGTGTGAGAAACATTTTTATGGTGGTGTTTATTTGTCTATGTGTCTGTTGGCTAAATACATATAGCTATGCTTGAGGGTTTGCGGATAGCCAAAGTTTCCGTGGGTTGGATGGCTACTTTTAGCTTTGGTTATTACAGTACTCCCTTTCCCCCGACTGGTTCAGACTGAGGGTTACATTCTCAGCTATTTTCAAGTTTCTGACTGTCCTCTATGGCACTCTGATTAGTATAAACAATAAAAACATCTATCAATCTTTCATTTTGCTGTGGAATGTCCCATTAGGGTTAGAAGAGCAGTTTCTAATTATATGTCTTGACAGGGGTTGGAATGTGTGTTCCATGGCGTCGCATGATTTTTGGATTTTGTGGTAGTGTGTGCACATTTATTCACAGTATTATGAAGCAGAACACTTGACAAAATGTCGAAAGCACATCTATACAGGGGTAGGAAAGGTATATCACATTCATTTAAGATCCTTTTTGTGCTATTTTACAGAACAGCATTAACTATTTGTCAAATATTAGACAGCTCTTTGTGATAAACTCCAGTGAGCTAGATTATAATGTCTATGGTGTCTGGATGAGGATAATGCATTAGCACCTTCATACTCTGTGGCTTTTATGTCTCTATACCTCTTCTCATACATTCACCTTCTTTCTCTTTGTTCTTGCTTCACCTTCTCCTTTCCATTTTCTCTTTTCGTCTTTACCAAATTTGTGACCTCCTCCATTGCCATCCCCTTCCATGCCCATTAGGGCCTACTTACTCTCCAATCTCCTTTTTTTCCAGGATGTTGGGTCACCTACTGTGCGTGAGCTCCCTGTCCACGCTTCTCCTCCTGCTCCTTCTCTCCCCCCCTCCACTGTCTGCCCAGGAGGTGCTTGTGCGTCTAGCAGGAATAGGCCGCCGCAGCGCAAATGAGGGCCGTGTGGAGGTGTTCTACAACGGAGCATGGGGCACAGTGTGTGATGATGAGGTGGATATTAACCTGGCCAATGTGGTGTGTCGTCAGCTGGGCTTCCAACGCAGCTTAACCTGGGCACACAGTGCCAAGTTTGGCGAGGGACAAGGTATGTCCAGCCATGCCCATTTTATTTAGAATTGGCTTCTTGGTTGTTTTTAAATTCTTCTTCCTCTTCTTCTGTTGTATTGAGTGCTGTACATCATTGCATTGACAATTTACATTGAACAACTATCTGACTTACTAACTGATAAAGTTGCTATTTCAATGATTCCACACTTTCTTACTTTCAGGTCTGATCTGGTTGGACAATGTGCATTGCAAGGGCACAGAAGCCTCCCTGGCAGACTGTCGCTCCAATGGCTGGGGAATCAATGACTGTACCCATGCTGAGGACCTGGGGGTCATTTGCAGCCCAGCGAGGAGATCTGGCTTCCCCCCGGTCTCCTTAGAGCAGGCCCCCTCATCCTCCGGGCAACAGCCATCCCAATCACGAGGGATAAACCCGCCACCCGCAGCTCCACAACCAGAGTCTGTGCCCCCCCCAGCAGCCCACATCTCCTCTTCATCTAGGGTTGGCCATGAGATTGCCCTCCACCGCAGCCCATCTACTTCCCGTCGGGGAAACAGTTCACCACAGCGCTCCGGCCATGAGATCCCAATCTTGCGACGGAATCTTGGCGGTTCAAGGACGGGCCAGCAGGTCAGCCCAGCTGTGCCACAGGGGCACGAGCTGCCCTCCCGCCTGGCTAACAGTGCAGCCTATAGGCAGAGGCAGGACACAGGGAGGAACAGTCCACAAGCAGTGAGACGGGAGGCTGAGGGGCAGGTGAACAGGCAGTCCCCACCACAGTCCCAGTCCCAGACACGTTCCCAGTCCCAGTCTCAGTCTCAGTCCCAGTCTCAGAGGCATCAGCAGCCCAGTGGGAACCATGTAGAAGCAGAGCCTAATTTCCCAGACATGGGACTGGAGACTGATGCACACTATACCCAGGTAAGAAAGGCTTTATTAATCTTGTATCCACACACACACACACACACACACACACACACACACACACACACACACACACACACACACAACGTCCTGTATCCACTATTGCAGTAGTCCAGTCTAGCTTTATGCAGACTCCCATACGTCAATGGCGAAGCTACAGGCAAGTGGGCATACATAATTACAGACAAGCCTAAAACCAGGCCTCCTCCGGATCCAATCCATATTCACCAGCAGGGCCTGAAGTTTAGGACCCAACCAGCAGTTGCTGAATCGTCCCAACTCTTCAAACATCCCACTAATTCAGACCAAGAGCTCTGCACGAAGGAAATAGCAAGACATTTATCACGCTTGTGCTAGGCTTCCTCTCTTGTAATCTTGCTGAGTTTACATTTTCTTTACCATTTTGTAATCATCATGATACTCACCCTGACACATTAAACACACACCCTGTTTTCTGTTAGTTTCCTTCCTGGTGCCTATGTACTGTGGATGATTAGAGGGCGTAATGATTAGAGACATACCATTTCATCTTATCGTGTTATTTGGTTAAACAAAGTGACAAATTGTTGTTTCAATAAAGATGACGTAATGTATATCAAGAATAATCCTATCTTAGACTGCTTGACAAAACCTCTGTTGATGCGGGTTGAGTTTGGAGTCAAGCCATCAAAAAGTATAACAGAAATCCATTTCCATCCCTATGGCAGAGCAAATGTTTAAAACCCTTTATTTAAGATAAAAAAGGAAGTTAGCTTTAGCAGTGGCTCCAGGGTGAATACATATCCTTAGTGTATATATATAATACCCTTAGTGTATTATTTGCAATCTGAAGATGGTTGTATGTCCTCTGGACAGGGCTCAGACAGGGTTCGCTTGGAGGAGGTACGTCTACGGTCTGTACTGTCCAGCAACCACGGCAGTCTGGTGACAGAGGGCGTGCTGGAAGTGAAGCATGCTGGGAGGTGGCGTCATGTGTGTAGCCAGGGATGGGACCTCAGCAGCAGCCGCGTCGTCTGTGGCATGTTAGGATTCCCTGCTGCAGAGCCATTTGACCAAAACGCTTACAGGTGAGCATGTGAGAGTGGATAAGGCAGAGAGCGAGAGAGAGAGAGAGAGAGAGAGAGAGAGGGAGGGAGAGAGACCAAGAGTGTTTGTGTGTGAGAGTGTGAGTGTCTGTGTGCATGCATGTGTCTGAAAGGGATGGAAAAGTGTGGTGGAGTTGCACATCCCTTCACGGCTTAGGCGGACCTATGCCTGGATTGCCGTTCCATCCCCCCTGTAGTAGAGGTTAACCACAGCGGCTGTCATTAGTACGGCCGCACATGGCACGACTCCCCGGTCCACTGTGGCAATAGCCAAAGCCAGGCCGCCCGCCAAGCCTGTCTGCCCCATTGGCTCAGTGGGCCTCGTCACAAACTTTTAAAATAGGCCTAAAGAGTATGTTATTAATGTCAGACCCAGACTACAAGATTATCATCATCAAGCTGTGTGTCTTTACATGAAACCTCCCTTACATGTCTTCTAATCTCATATAATTATGAAACTCCCAGTGAAAACTGTATGCAACAGCACTTCCTGATGCAGAGTGGTAGACAAGGAAGAGTCAGCTTCCTTGACCTTTGATTCACCAAGCAGGCAGTTTGGTCTCTGCCTCTTACTGTGTATCTCTGTCTATGCCTCTACTACACTTTGTATTGATGGTTGATGGCTCTATTCCAGTCATTTAGATATTTGACAAGCAGGCATCCAGGTGACCTTTCTCAAATTTCCTATATACTAACTTTTCTTCCACTTGACTGTTCATTCTTTTTCAAGGATTAACATGTTTTCATGGTGGTTGTGCCCCTTTTCATTTGCTCTAGTAATGTCAGGCTGTTATCCTGTTAATGTCTGGATGAATCCAACTCCGTCCGTCTAACTTTGGCCATAAATAACCTCTAAAGCACCTCCACAAACCCCTTCAAAGCCCTAACACATGCACCATCAAAACCCCAACACCACAACCACACACATCACACACACACACACACACACACACACACACACACACACACACACAGACACACACACACACACACACGCTAATACATCCCTCCCTCCACCCTCAGCACACAGCATCTTATGAGACTTTACATAAACTACCCTCAAGATCCTACACACATACACACACACACACACAGATAAACACACAAACACACACGCGCATGTGCACACGCACACACAGCCCTCTGTGTGTCTGTCTGTCTGCCCACAGAGGTCTTTTTATGGCTTGGCTAACAGGACGACTGTACTGACCACTGCTCTGCCCTGTGCCATCTGTCTCTCCATGTCTCCAATAATTACACCTTGTGTCCTGCTCTGCTCTGCCTAGGCAGCAGCAGGGTGAAGCTGCTTCTCCTTAGCTGCCCTGTTCACCATGCCACTGCCACTGAGTAGGTCTCTCTCTGTCTCTGTCTCTCTCTCTCTCTCTCTCTCTCTCTCTCTCTCTCTCTCTCTCTCTCTCTCTCTCTCTCTCTGAGTCTCGCATCTCTCAAGGTTTCTTCAGAGTTGTATAGTTCAGATGCAGTGACGCTGTAAACTGTTTAATGACTTTATGAGAAGAGCTAAACTTCACAATTCAACTCACTTGAGTGGGTGATTTCTATGGTCAAGTCGGAGGCGCTGTGGAGAAGTTATGAATGTTGAGAGACTTCAGTTCAGTTGCTATTAATTGACCATTGCTGCGTCTGGTTTGTTTTAGTATTACAGTGTTGTTTTCCCACCAGTATTTCTCACAAAATTTGTAATTGCTTTCTAAATCCATTCCAAGTGGACTTTGGGCTAATGTGGACAACACTAATAAATACATGAGAGGTGTCCAGAGGAACATTGTATTCCCATGCCAAGTCCCCCAGCAGCAGCTTGTTTAAAGACCGGACGATGCCAGAGAATGTTGTTTGTGTTTTTTGTCAACCTCCACCTAACCACATAGGAGATGAATGGAGCAGCCATTTCTGTCCCACAGTAAACAGCTGGGGGGAAAGGAAAGTTATGTTTTTTTGTCAGAAGAAAGGAACAAGCAGCATAAACCTGATGTTGGCATCTGGTGCTGTATGCGATGAAGTATTTTGAGGCAGATATTTGTGTTTTAGCGTATTTTTGACTGCTTTTTTAAAAATGTTTTCTGAGGTTGAAAGCGTGACGTATTTTACACACTAGTGACAACAGTAAACAGCCATGACCAGATTTTTTTTTTTTTTATGGATCCACATGATAACAGTCACGTCTCCTGGTCCTACCCAGCATACTGGCAGTCATCTGTGCCTGGTCTTCCTCGGTGGTTGTGTCCATTGGAACAACTATAATTATGGTCTGCGTCTGGGAAGAGCCGGGAGAGATCGTCTAATCTAGAATATTCCCTTGACTGAACCTGCTGCACACTCTTTGCTGTGTCAGCACTTCATTCTCTGGCCATGTGGTGTGACTGCCTTTGTCTCTGCCTGTTAAGTTGCTCTGCGCACTTTAACAGATGTTTAAATACTCCCCCACTTCACTCTACTTAGAAAAGGACAAGTGCTAAAGCCATTTTCCAGCTCCCTTGTTTCATCACATCCACGCTGCCTTTGAGGCTGACGGTAACTTCTCCAGTTCATATAATTGACTTTCACCCCCTGCTCCTCGCTTCTCCCCTCCTCAGTTATTGCTTTGTTTTTTTTAAAAGGCCTCTTTTATGCCTTTTATGCCTTTGTGGCAATTATGCTAAAAGCCACATTCCATGGAAAGTACATTATTATAATACTGTGAATTCTCTTTCTATGGAGAATCATGGAAGTGGCTGGAGACTGTTGTGAACCTACTGTCTCCTGAGTGAGCACATTGTTCCAGGCAGGCAGCTTTGCATTCACATAATAACAGGTTATCTCTCCTTTCCTGTCAGTCACTCCTCTAGTCTCCAGTGCGGCTTATGGTACTGTGTGGTCACAGTGAGTTGCATAAAAAAGCTGGCCTCAAACCAAAGATCCTGAGAAGCAAGAGAGGGCCGTAAGTCTTCTCCAGGTTAAAAGGATACAGCAGTGGTGCGGTCAGAAGCTGCTTGTTGTGCCTGAGGCATGATGCTGTGGTTCAGTTCCCTTCCTTGAAACCACACAGATGAGTGAGGAGGCTTCAACCTGTTTCCCCATCCACTTTTGCTCTGTTACCCCACAGCCCAAAGCGAATCCTAATCACGCGTTGCTATCATCTCTCAGAGGGGGCAACGTGAATGTGTGTTAAGCTCTGAAACCCATGAGAACATGCTTTTCCTCTTCCCAAGAAGTTATGTGGAGCTCATAAAAGTTGCCCAGTTCACTGAAACTGCAATCTTACATCACTCGCTCCTTGTTTCCCAGTATCCAGTCATAATGCCGGGTGACAAGGCTGGGGTTTTAAAGAGCCTTCTTTTTACAGAGGGAAGGCAGGGAAAGTTGATATGTACGTGCATATTTCCATGTCTGGTGTGTGTGAACCAACATGCTACTGCTCGACCGCACTGTAGACACTGCCAAGCAATTCAGGCAATTATATGGGTAGCACTCCCTCCCCTGTGCCCCCCCCACCCACCCACCCGCTCCCTATCCCGTGAACTAACACCCTCTTATAGTCTGTCTCTCTCATTTTAATTTACCACAGAGTTATGAAACATTTTAAATTGCCGCACAAGCATATAGACACACACACATAGATAGGCTGATGCGCACACACACACACACACACACACACACACACACACACACAGACACACACTTATTCACACACAAGCATGCACAACTCACACACACATTGCCAGTCATATGTCATCGTATCCATAACCCCAACAGTCTTCAATAACTTAAAGGAATAATCCACCCTAAAACATTTGGATACTCTTACAAAAAGCAGCTATTGGTGATGTAACTTTTTCTCATTTCAGAGCCCATTCAATATTTACAGCGCAGCTACAATGGAATTGGATAGCAGAAAACGTTTCAGCTATCTAAAACATCAGAGGTAGCTAAATGTCAGGTTTTGGTGTCAGTCCCTCAAAATCAAAGAGCAAGGGCTTCTGTCTAGACCCAACATTTAGCTCCAACAATCATACAGGGAGAAATTCAGTGCAGAAGAAGTAAAAGTATCCATTTCTCCACTGACAACAGACCATAAAAAGTAGCCGAGGCAGGTTGAAGGAACGTGGGTAGACCAAAAAAGCAAATTATAACATCACAAAATAACAAAAAAACTGCTGATATCTAACAGTGTAAGGGTCGAATTTTCCTTTAGCTGACAAAATGTCTCAAGGCAGAATGATCTGAGATATTCCCCCTTTACTTTCTAGCCTGTTGTTCCGTTGTATGTGGTTTCTGCTACAAATGTTCCCTAGTCGCACTGGCTTGGGGTTCCTAGTGTGGTTTTCCTCATAGGCCTTGTCAGCCCCATCGGCCCATTCCCAGCATCAGCCGATGTTGGGAATGAGCATAATAACTTAACAGTGGAATACTGGGAGACCGGGGTTCTCCTGGAGAGGACACATCTCCAACTTTAGTTTGCCAAATATTTAATGCAACATGCATTTGGTTGTACAGTAAACTCTCCTCCTGCCTATACTTGGAGTTGTGACTCATTTAGTTTGGTCACATTCATGAAGGGCGTCAGTCACCCTGCACCTGTCTGTGGTTATGCCGGGTGATGCAAGTGGTCAGCTCAAGTGTGTGTATGTGTGTATGTGTGTAAGTGCGCGCGTGTTTGTCTATGTGCATGCGTGTGTCACAGAGGGATACTTCCCAGACTCTGCCTGGTTTGTGAATCATGCTTTTTATTGAATTCTCCCATTTTTTCCTCCACTGTTTTAGGTCTTAATTCATCCATTTGTGGGATGTGTGTGTGTGTGTGTGTGCGTGTGTGTGTGTGTGTGTGTGTGTATGCACGTGCACATACAACCCTCTCGGTGCAGGGAGCCTCATTTTGTATATACACAGTGTTTACTTTTACGATTTGACTCTAGTTTAAGGTAATAGCCAAGAAACTGGACACAGTTTTGAAAACCATGTGGAAGTTGGCAGACCTCAATAAGGCTGTTAGCATGGATTAATGTATGGTACCTTATGCGTATTTATAGTATTTTTCCATATGTACGTCCCAAACCAGACGTACTGTAGACATATAGACAAACATTAAAACAGAAATACCCATGAATGGTGGATCTAAAAAAGACATGGCAAGCTGGTGCCGGTTTGAAAGGAAAGAAAGAGAGAGGGAATTATGTGAAGCCTTACTGCCTTAGGCTCTCTCTCTGTCTGTCTGTCTGTCTCTCTCTCTCTGTCTCTCTCTCTCTCTCTCTCTCAGTCTTCCTCTTTCACATGAGGGTTGTGTTTAACCACAAAACCACCACACGCCCTTTCCAGACCGTTGTGTCTCCTTCATATTTACAGCTTTCAGCTTTGAGGGATAGAATTGGAAGAGTAGGGAGTGTAGGTAAAAAGGTAAAAAGAAAGAGGATGAATAAGGAAATATGAGATTGAGCAGGAGAAGAACACAGGAGCAAATGAAGATTGAGAGATGGATAAAGATGTGGGGACATGTAAATGAGAGAGTGAGGGAGTGTAGGATACCTGGTTGTTTATCATGTAGAGCCAAAAGTAGATAAAGGTTAGGGGCTGGAGCCTCACAGTTTTACAATTTCACAATGAAAGTCTGGACTGTGATATTCTTTCTGTGTCTTTCAGGAAACTGTGGGACTCCAAACTAGCCGATCCATCTTCCAGGTAAAATCAGCATCTGATCTTTGGAACATCATGTTCAACTCTGTATCTTCTGTATCAGTGATGATGATGATCGCCGTCGTCATCTTCGTAACTATGGCTGTAATCACGTTCATGATTGCTCACCCGTCTCTCTTCTTTCTTTTTGCCCTCCACTTCAAACCCCATCCAGGCTTAGGACACAGTCCAGTAAGAAGGGTTACTGGGTGGAGAAGGTGCAGTGTCAGGGTGTGGAGGTCTCTCTGTCCCAGTGCCAGTCTCAGCTGTCCCTCCCCAGGAGCAATGTCCCGTGTCGGGGTGGCATGCACGCTGTGGTCCGCTGTGTCCCTGGATCCCAGTTCACACGCTCCGGCAGACCGCCTGCTCCCCCCGCCGTGCAGGTGAGTGTGGCGTTGGAATTAAAAAATATAGAAAGTGCCCTCAAAATAAATATTGTATTGTATTTTTCCATCAATATCTCATTACTTTTACTTCCTGGAAAATGGAAAATCTTTAGTGGTGACTTCATCGTGTACCAGGAGGCGTACATAAAAATTCCAACCAATAAAACCATCACAGATTTTTGAATTATCCCACTGCTCCACCTTTCCCATCAAATCAAACTGCATTTCTCTCCCTAACTGATATCCCATTGGTTTACAATTTTGAATGATCCCTCCGGGCGTTATGTCCTTCCCCAATATCCTGTTTCAAGGGGAAATACGTCACATTAAGGAAGATACTCTCAAAATGCGGTTTCATTGTGACTTTAAATTACCAATTTTCCACCCCCCCATAACGCACCCTTTTCTCCTCATCCCTCCTCTGTGATCCCAACTGTCTCCTCTCCCCTCCAGCCGGTCGTGCGCCTGAAGGCCGGCCCGCGGCTGGGAGAGGGCCGTGTGGAGGTGCTGAGGGAGGGCAAGTGGGGCTCGGTGTCTGACCACCTGTGGGACCTCACCGCAGCCAGCGTCGTCTGCAGGGAGCTGGGCTTCGGGACAGCCAAAGAGGCCCTCAACAAGGCTCAGCTGGGGCAGGGTGAGATGGGACATCACACACACACACACACACATGCACACACGCACATTGCACTCTCAATCTCTCTGGTGCTCTTCAAAATCTCATTCAACTTTCCTCCCCATGACCAGTTGACCAGGGATCAACTCAGGGTTGCAGAAGTTTGTGTGTTTAAACAAAACTGTCATTGGCCTTTACCGGTCTCCTTGTCCTAAGTGATTGGATAACTTCATTCATGAAATAAGATCCGTGGTAAGAGAGGAGTGTAATGACAACTGACTGGCCACTGATCTATAATCAGTTGAGTGTTGAATGGTAGCGACTTTGAATCAGTTCCCAAGTTCACCATGCACCCTGAGCATGAGATCGGTTTAGTCAGTGATCCTCTTAGACTAAACACAGTTTCTCAGACTAAATGTCTGTTCCTAAACAGAGTTACACAGTACTCCAAGAACCGGCCCGTGCGGACAAATAAACTCAGTGAAAATGTTTACAGCCTGGCTTCTACTTCTTGCTGAGAAGCTGATTGTTGTGGAAGTCCACCCATGACCAATTATAAGAGTGTAAACTATGTTAGTAGGTTCCAGCGGCCAAAACAACAGCGTGTGTTGTTGTCAAAATAAACCGGTTGTATGTGAAACGTTTGAAACCGGCTTTGAAACCAGGATGTCAAGCAATCAGCAGGGTGCATATTTGGCCGGCCCAAACATTCAGAAAGATTGTGATAATTTTGGCACAAGTTGTGGGCATGGGCATAGCCACTAAGTTGTCTAATAATAATAGATTATTTGTAGGAAATAGACCCTACTTTCACACACTCAATTATCCTCATTTTTTTCTTGCTGTACCTCTGCAGTAACTCTATAATCACATCCATTTCCTCCCATTATCTTTCTGCCCCAGTGAGCACATAGCATATCCTGTAACGGTGGTTGCACTTCCTTCTCTCTACTTTTCTTTATGAAGTAGTTTATATAAACTACTTGAGTGCTACTTTTAGGACTCTATTAAAGAAGGTGCTGTGGTGCTGTTATGTCTAAATAAAGAACACGATTAAATGTCAGGATGGAGCATTCTGGCTTTCCATACCTCAAGACAAGTCTCAAGTAAGTTTTACTGATGTTGTGGCCACAGAACATATATTAGAATCAGATGGATCTATGCATTGCGGTGACCATGAGAGGGCTGATGGTTGGGGCGCAGTCAGAAAAGATGGGCAGCTAGAGCCACCAACTGTAGTGACATGTCCTTCCAGCTCCACTTGATGACATCATTAGCTATTTGAGCCCAAATTATAGGGTCTCAGCCTGGGCCTCACACACCTACGCAAACACAGACGCGTTCAAAGATTTTCCTCCATTTTGGCAGTTTGGTATCTATTTTAGTGTATAAAACATGACCCTGATGTGCAATGTGCAGTATACAGTGTAATTTGGACAGAGAGCTCTCTGGCTAAGTTCTGTTTCGGAGCCACATCAGAGGCTCTGATCATGTCTGGTCTTTTAATCTCTCTCTGCGGTGATCTGCGGCTGCCAGTGGCCCAGTTTGAATAGCCATCAGGTTTTAGAAACGTATATGTGTGCGTGTGTGCATGTGCGTGTCAGCATGTCTTTTTGCGTGTGGCCTATATTTGTTAAGACACATGTGAATCATCCCTCGCTCTCTGCCCTCCCTGTAGGTACTGGTCCCATCCACATCAACAGTGTGCAGTGTACAGGCAGGGAGAGGTCTATCATGGACTGTCACTACAGAGAGGTGCCGCTGTACACAGTCAAACACACCCAGGATGTAGCAGTTCGCTGCAACGTCCCTAACACCGGCCTGCAGGCCACGGTGAGAGACGCTCACACACACATCTATACACATATTCACAGAGACAGACACACACACACCCAAATATGGCACTGTTTCTCATGATAACCACTCGCTTCTATTTGCATACACTTGCGAAAATGAATTAATCTTGATTGCAACAAAAGGTGCAAAGATTCAAGGGGATGATGAATACACAGACACACAGGGACACTCTCACTCCACTTCCTCCACTTTCAGGTGCGCCTGGCAGGAGGCAGGGAGAAGGCGGAGGGCCGGGTGGAGGTGCTGATGGAGGTCGGGGGCGTCAAGCGCTGGGGCTCCGTCTGCAGCGAGAACTGGGGCATCAACGAGGCCATGGTGGTCTGTCGGCAGCTGGGCTTCGGCTTTGCTTCCAGAGCTCACCAGGTGAGGAAATATTAGAATAGAACAGAGCAGAACAGAACAGAACAGAACAGAACAGAACAGAACAGAACAGAACAGAACAGAATAGAATAGAATAGAATAGAATAGAACAGAGAAATTTTGTCTCTGCAAAGTCTCTTGCAATTTTCCGACCTCATTCTCACAGTACTCTCCTTTCTACCTCTCGGTTATTTCTCTCAGCTTTTGTTTTTTTGTTCTCCTTGTATATTTCATTCTTTTTTTACTCTGCCTCTCTCTCTCTCTCTCTTTCTCTCTCTCTCTCTCTCTCTCTCTCTCTCTCTCTCTCTCTCTCGCTCTCGCTCTCTCCGTTCTGCTGCTGTTTGTGTGTCTCTGCTGTGTTATTACCAAGGCCTGAGGTAATTACAGGCTTCTCAAACGTCCACTTCCAGCGCAACAAAAATAAAAGAGGGAAAGTGAGGTGAAGAGAGATCGGGAGAGGGAGAAATTCAGAGAGCAAACAAGCTCAAAATAGACCTGTGCTTGGAAAGGCCAGTGTGAGTGTGTTTTGGGGGGGGTTGTTGGGAACATTTAACAGGCAGTTTTAAAATTGTAAAAAAAAAACAGAGTGGAAAATGTGATAATGTGTACTGATAGTTCCTATAAAAAAAATGGTGTTTAATGGTTATAGCGCTAGCTGCTATTTGCCTTCAACTCTCACAGTTTTTACTTCCTCCTCCAGTAATTCTTCCAGACGCTTCTGTGCACAACTTCACAAATCAGCTCTCAAGGGTCTGTGTGTGTGTGTGTGTGTGTGTTTTCTCCTTGTCTCTCTGTGCAGGAGACCTGGTACTGGCCTGGTTCTGCAGATGCCGCTCAGTTGGTTCTCAGCGGAACTCACTGCATCGGCACTGAGATGTCCATCCAGCAGTGTCGCCGCAACGCAAACATCTACTGTCCCAGAGGAGGAGAGGGCAGGGCCGCCGGAGTCACCTGTGTAGAGAGTGAGCCCGACATCAGTACACACACGGACACATTTGTATTTACTGTACAGCGGTTTGTCATGTTAACACTGACCCTTGACCCCCTACAGCGGCTCCTGACCTCGTGTTGGACGCCCAGCTTGTCCAAGAGACGGCCTACCTGGAGGACCGGCCCCTCCACCTGCTGACCTGCGCCAACGAGGAGAACTGCCTGTCCTCCTCCGCTGCCAGGATGAACTGGCCCTACGGACACCGCCGCCTGCTGCGCTTCTCCTCCCGCATCATGAACATGGGCCGCGCCGACTTCAGACCCAGGGCCACCAGAGAAAGCTGGACATGGCACCAGTGTCACAGGTAAGACATCGGGGGGGGAGAGTCGGAGATTAAAGAGGCTGGGACTGAGAGGCTCCAGAATTTCTCCAGGTTTTCAATCCAACCAAACACCACAGCAGCTGATTTCACACCTTCAACCAGAGAGGGAGTGAGGAACTATTTGGTGAAATCAGCCGCTGCAATGTTTGGTTGGATTAAAAACTACTCGTCCATGGCACAGGCCTGGACATAACTGGCTTAGAGGCAACATAGGCCATATGAGAAGAAGAGGAATCAAAGTTGGAGAGAGAACGTCAGGAAGATGCTTGTCACCAGGGGTAAAAGTAATAAGTGTTTACAGTAGAAGATAGAATATAAGGTTTGGCGAGTGGATGAGAAGCACGGGGATAATGCAGCGGTATATCCGAGATCTGTACCATAAATAACTAAACAAATGACATATAAAAGTCTGTTATTTCACACAAAAAGCACTATCTTTTATCCACTAAAATGATGTTTACAATAAACCGCCTTCTCACTGGTCACCCAGTTGTTACAGTCAGAGCCATGACTGAGCTCAGCCCAGCCTGGCTTCTTATCTCAGCGGTTGTGGTTCTGTGTCCCAAAACGAGAAGCACAGCTCAGTGTCTCTGCCGCAGCCCAATCACTACCTCCTCAACCAACAAATGCATGGTTTAACTTTCGGTTTCAGGAGACTCTGCTCTGCTCTGCTGGGAACGGTTCCGTAATGACAGAAAGAGCAGCAACAAACTGATAGCTGACTGTCTGCTGGTGTGTTTTTTTACTATTGCTGGCGTTGTCTATCTAACACCTTCACAATATCGTAACATGAATTATGGCTGCCATATTTCAAATAAATGTTGGGCTTTCCTTTTCTGTGAGTCCATAGCTCTTTTTCGGGGAGGTCCTTCAAGATAAACAAGAGCAGAGTAGCTTATGAGAACAACAAGGGTGGAAGTGACTAATTACATTTACTCTCGTTACTGCAACTGAGTAGCTTTTTTGTGTAGTTTTACTTTTTTGAGTATTTTTCAAAAAAAAGTCAGTAATTTTACTTTTAGTTAAGTACATTTTTATACTAAACTTCAGTACATTTTAAATCACATCCATTAGAGACACATTTTGTAGGTTCTCCATAAGCATCAGAAACTAGACCAACGTAAACTGGCCAATTGTGGAGCCATTCACAGTGAGAAGAGTTATCTGGCTTTACTTTGTTTGTGCATTTTATTTGGTAATTTCCAAATAAAGAAAAATAATCTACTTTGTCCTCTCGTCCTTTTAGAATCGCATGGGAAAAACTTTTTACTTTTACTTAAAGCAATATTCCACTTAGTTTTAACATGGGGGTTATTTGGCAGTTGACTGCCATGAAAACCATACTAAAAACTAATCACCAAGATTGGATGCAGCTGGGAGGATTTTGTAGGATTTTATTTTTACTTCCTATTAATTTGAATGAGGCCACGGAAATAGCCTGAAAACTTACATTTAACACGTTTGTGAACAAATTCAGCAACAGATCCCGCTACTACGTTGACACAAGAACATAGCGGAGGCATGTATCCCTCTGCTATGTTCTTGTCTATCAATAAAAATGCTATTTGGTGAAATTATGTTCTAAAAAATATGACAAAACCTCAGTTGAAGATCACAGTAGCAGGATCTGTTGTTGAATCTGTTGACAAACGTGTTAAATGTAAGTTTTCAGGCTATTTTCGTGGCCTCATTCAAATGAATAGGAAGTACAAATCCAAACGCTACAAACTCATCCAGCTGCATCCGATCTTGGTGGCCCCTAAAACTAAGTGGAATATTGCTTTAAGTAGATTTTTTTTATTTTACTTTTGCTTAAGCAAACGATCAGCAAAGTAGCAATACCAATACTTCTGCTTGAGTGGCACATTCTAGTACTCTTTCCACCGCTGGGATTTCTACCGGTATCTTTGATGACTTTTTGTCTTTTTTTTTTGTCTTACCTTCCCCTTATCCCACTCCTTCTTTGCCCCTCCACAACTCATCTTCCACTCCTATCTGCCCTTTTCTCAGGCACTACCACAGTATTGAGGTGTTCACCCACTACGACCTCCTGACGCTCAATGGAACTAAGGTGGCTGAAGGTCACAAAGCCAGCTTCTGTCTGGAGGACACCTACTGTCCCGAAGGTAAGACGCGTCTTCTTTGGAAGAGACCTGGCAAAGAAAGCGCATCATGACAGACTTCAAAAATAACACACAACAATATGCATAAGCAAAACCACAAAATAAAAAAAATCAAAAGTACATAAAAGCATAAACCCCAGCAGACTTCAGAATCAAGGGCCAAGCCTCAATTGACTTGGCTAGACAGCTTCTTATTGTGTCTTCCTCAAGATCCTTCATACTCATTATAAACTCACCAAAAAAGACCAGTTCTTGAATGCCTGTTTGCCTGTTACAGTTTACACATCATATTCTTCCCATTGTACCTCTCCCATATGTTTCCATCTGTTTCGTCTCCCAGGTCTCCAGAAGCGGTATGCCTGCTATAACATGGGTCAGCAGGGTATCTCAGTGGGCTGCTGGGATACTTACCGCCATGACATTGACTGCCAGTGGGTTGACGTCACGGACGTACGCCCTGGTGAATACATTTTCCAGGTCAGGAGGCATCATTTATTACAGAATTCTCATTAAAAAAATCTCCCAAAGTCAGTTCTAAAGTTAGTCCTGTTATATGTTCATTAAGATGTCTATAAAGTTAAGTTGTGATTCTGTTACAATCCAGTTAACAAAAAGGCAGTAAAGAAAATAATTCAACACATCATGGTGAAATAGCATCCATAATTTCAGTAGCTTAGACTGCCCCTTAAATTGAGCACAAAAGCTATAAGGAGAAAAGGCCAGAAAAAAAAGAGCATTTCAACATTTTGAGACACACATGAGATAAAAGCTGTGATAGAGACTGTAATTTCAGCTAAATGGTTCTTGGCTGGGTTTCCAGGCGTTCAGGTGTATGTATGTAGTTTAAGGGTGTGTGCGCATTTAAGAATAGCAAATTTAGCCTGCACTTATAGAGAAAGTAGACCTATTATTAGTCCACCATTTCAGAAAGTACGGGGTTATTGGCAATGCCAAAGCTCTGTCAGCATTTTACAGTTGTATAGAGCGAGAGAGTTACGGCTGTTTCTCATCTTTACATCTGATCTCTATTCTGCTTCATTTGAATGTTTTTTTCTTGACATCACATCTGCTGTGGCGACAGACTCTGCTGCCCCAGTCCCCTCCCTGTCGTTTGTTCTATTTTTTATTCTGACAGTTTAGTGACAGTAAAGTGATGATGTTTACCACTCCTCATTACATTCTGAGTATTTACACAAAATCAAGATGTTTCATTTTGGTGTGTGTGTGTGTGTGTGTGTGTGTGTGTGTGTGTGTTGTGTGTGCGTGTGTGTGTTGTGTGTGCGTGTGTGTGTGTGTGTGTGTGTGTGTGTGTAAACTACATGCATGAGTGGTCCATCTATACTGGATGGGTGCACATGCTGAGTCATGCCTTGAGAGATATAATCACATACATGTCATAAACCGGAGATCCAATGTTGCCATGACTACAATGGCCCAGCACCACTTTGTGGTTGTGATTGTGGTGCAACAGTAGTTAAGTTGGTCATAAATTTGTGTTAGAAGTGAGAGATTGAGGGAGTGTGCAGATGCTTGCTTGTCTTTCATGCAACTGGGTGTTTCTTTGACTCTTTACCAAGAAACGCAGGGTAGCAGCCATTTTTAGGACCATGCATTTAAACCTGTGAGTCACATCCACCTCAGCTTGATTGCTCCTGATTGCTCCGTCATTTAAAAATCAGCAGCACAACCTCACAGCCTTTTATATGACAGTGACAACCTTTCATTGTACTGTAAAATAGGCTGCGGGCCCTTTGTTTCGCATTATTGCTAAAACTTTTAAAAGGCATCAGCTGCCACCAAGTTAATATGGTGTTTTACACCGGCACTGTAAAATACGTGCTGAAATCATTGGCCTCTCTAAACATGCAATCTTAAATATATATGAAGCTCCTGACACAAATTGGGCAGAAAACTTAATTAAAAAAATCATAATTCTGAATATTTTAACAAGTTAAATCTTTCTCTATAAATATAACTGGAACCACAGAATTCATATGTATAAAATGAAAAAAGAGTGGCTTTATTGAATATGTGGTCAGGTTATCTGTTTGATGTGTGTATCAGGAAAATTCATTTGTGTGCTTTTTTTATATATGGCAGACAGACAGGGTGGAAAACAACAAACCATGGCAACCAACCATGGCTACGTCCTAATGACAGGCTGTAACTTAAATCCCAACCAAAACTGTCATCGTCATCTCTGGCCCCTTCTCTCCTGGAGCGAGATAAGATTAGAAAGTGATGCCATGCATTTCGAGAACCCCCAGTTTATACATTATGAGCCATATAGGAAAGGAAAAAAAAGAAAACTGTAATCCTGTGGCTTCTCAGTCTTTCCCATGGCAAGTCAGCTGCCTCCCAACTGTCTGAAGTGAAATGATACTCTCTCACTTGTTCCCATACATAGTTAACAGACACTCTTTGTCATCTAAGTTTCTTATAATTTGTGCCAGAATGAGGGAGGCACTTTACACAGCTGCGATACACAGCTTCTCTCTATAATACAGCTGTTCCCCCACTGTCCATCAGTAAACATCTTATCTCTTGTCTCTCTCCCCTCACAGGTGGAGGTTAACCCGTCCTTAGACATGGCTGAGTCCGATTTCCAGAACAATGTGATGCGCTGCCGGTGCAAGTACGACGGAGCACGAGTTTTCATGTTCGGCTGCCACGCAGGTACTGTATGAAGACTCCTCCATCACAAACCTAAATCCCCCTCCATTTCTACATCTCTCCACTTTTCCCTCCTTGCCGCTGTCAGATCAACTGAACCAATAGCCTAACGCTTTCTTTCCTCCACTGCCTCTTCGTTTGCTTTCATCAGGTGATGCGTACAGCGCCGAGGCGGAGGACTTGTTTGACCACCAACGTCAGATCTCCAACAACTTCCTCTGAATGAAGAAGACTCAGAACTCAGGACAGAACGACTGAACAACCCCCTCACCACACCTCAACACACGAGGGGAAGGAGTTTGAACGACAAGGAATATTCAAAGAGGGAAGAATGTAGAAATACTACATGACGACTCCTCCTGCTTAGAATATTCCTTGTCAGTAAATAGAAAGACGAGGGTGAGAGGGAGGAGGGCGGGAAAAGGGGAGAACAGGAGAGGGAAAGGGGGGGGGATTTCATGCAAAAAGGGCAAATTAAGATCCCCTGATTGCCAGATCAGCTTGTCACCACCAATGACTGTTTCTGTTAGAAAGTCGGGGAGAGGAGAGTGAGGGAGGAATGAAGGTTGAAAGATGGAAGAGACAGAAAAGAAGGAAAAGACACAAAAGATAGCAGGGTAATCTGGGACCTAAAGGAGGCAGTCAGTCACAAGTGTCATTTTTGTCACCATGATAACAAAGCTTAGAGTAGTTTACAGTTTAGAATATTGTCTTGAATTTTTAACAGTTTTAATTCCCTCGATCAAAACATAACCACAGTTGTAAAGTGATGACATGAAGGCACATGAGTACAACACAACCTTTATGTTTATAGTACATCGAGACGCTGTCATCCGCGTAATACAGATACTTTCTAGTAAAACTCTGTACAGTTTCACTTCTCTCTGGAGTTGTACGTCCTGTGCTTTCACTGTTCAAAACTACAAATACAGTAACTTACTGTCAAAACTGTGTGTTCTTTTGGTTTTGAATGAGAATTGATGTTTCTTTCATGGTGCTATTTTGCCTTATCTGAATAAATATTGTAATGTATTGCAAATGTATTGTCATGTACAGTTTTATATTACCTCTCTGGAATATTGTTCTGTAGGTCACTAATTTATACAGAATTTTTATGTACTTTTGACTTGATACTTGTCCCTGTGTAGCTGTGTTTTGTATTGTTAATTTTATTATGATAAATATTTTTACTTGTTTGTTCTTTATCTGTCAAACGTTGGCAACATCACACAAGATCTGGTTGTACCGCGGTGTTGCGCCTTCAACAGTACTTGGTAATGGTAGTGAAAGAATAAACATCAGATTGTCAAACTGTATGGTTATTTGGGGCATGGTTATTTGATTGCACAGTTTACTAATGTAGAGGGAAGACAGAAAAGATTAATGTTGCAATTTCCTCAACAGCTCTTAAAAAAAGGGTTAAATGAGTATGGGAGAATGATTCCCTTATTTAATTGACTATACAATAAAAAATATATATAACATAATGAAGTTTTACCTTAACAAAAGTAGAGTAACCAGTTTATGCAGTGGTTCCTTTAAGGTTGACAGCCTAATCCCAACAGCATTTTTGCTGCTCCATTTAAACTCTATTGCTGGCTTCAGCCATTCAACAGACTCCACAGTCTCAACCATCAACTGGGTTTCCCATCCTTTCCCAGGGAGCCTGAGCTAACCCGTGTTTTATGGTTGTTTCCAACCTCACTGCCGCTGATGAACACATACAAACACACACTGGAAACTCTCACAGCTGCCCATAGACTATGCTTTAAATATGTTACTTATTCTGGTCTCATTTTTTCCTCTCGTGAGTTGACACGGAATTTGTATGTTAATTTTCACATTCTACAGGTAAAAACAAAAGACAGCCTGCGCAACCACAAGAGGTAATTTACTTTTGTAAATGCAGTTGTTCAAAAGTTTATGTGGGAATGACAACAAGAGCTTTGATAGTGCAGATATCCACACTGGCGATCTCACTAACCCTATTGCTGCCCATTTCAAACAGGCCAATCAACCCATCACAGCATTTACCTACGTATTGTGGGATTTGAAAAGGTGACACTGTCTAGACGGGGTGAGACTTAAAGGAAGCTCTCCTTAAAAGAGAGGCATACTGGCCTTCAGAGCTCTAGACATATGGAACTAGTTTTGGTTTAGATGATGAACTTGACCTATCTATATTTCTGTAAATGAAAGGTAAAAGAGTAATGTTACACTGATGTTGTGTTCCATCACCCGATTATGCTATTTCACATACTGATAGTCTGTCAATGTTAAAGATCATGTATTGCCCTGTTACAGATTTGCATACTGATATAGTGTCATAGTTGAAGGTGAATGTCCTAATGGTGATGGTATTGTTGAGTCATTCATCTTTTTAACTTTGTAGCTAAAAAATGTATTGTCCGCTTTTCCTCATCCTCTCTCTCTCTCTCTCTCTCTCTCTCTCTCTCTCTCTCTCTCTCTCTGGCCCTGCCCCCCTTCTCCATGCTGGCTCCCCCTCCTTGTCTTATACAGTATCTCCTATAGCAGTTGTTGATTAACCTGTGGGGCGGTTTCACATAATTCCAATGGGCACACAAGGTGTGGCTGATTAGCCCATCAGTGGTGAGGGGTATAAAACACACCCAGCATGTTTTGTATTTTTGTATGTCTTGATAAAGGTCGGCCAAAATGTCGCCAGAGACAGAATAAAGCAGAGTTCATAACGTGTGTGTGTGGGAGTATGTTTTTTTTTTGGTTTTTTTTCAAAATAGAAGACAAGCCAAAATAAAAAAATTAGGGAGAAAAAGTACATGGTATTATCACAAGAAACTTCAGAATAAATACATTTCTTTGTGACAGTGGCTCCATAACAGGTGCATTTTAATGCATGGTTTCTGGCTACTCATTTTCTTGAGGCCAAGGATACTACTCAGTACTAATATGCTGATTTAAAAGATCATCTACCTCCACAGTGTCCCTGGTGCTGTTTCAGAAGAATCACATCTGTTATTGAGAGGCCAATATATCCTAGAGATATAATTAATTATATCCTAGAGCAAACCACTCTGATGCTACTGTTCAAGAACGTATTGATTGTTATGGTGACAATCAAACTTTTTGATTATACTGTTAGTAAGCAGTGCTTAGAATTACCCCACCCCCCATAATTAAAGGTACAGTGCATTCTCAATTTCATGGTAGAATTTGACAAAGCTATTACTATTACAAATTATTAACCCTAACGCCCTTTGAAAAACTCTCCCTCTGGTTGTCAACAGAATCAGACAGATTTGGAATTCCAATATAGTTCCTGGTGTAAATGATGCCACCTGCACCCAGGTTTTATTGAACTCTCTGATTGGTCGACAGTCTGCATAGTTAATCAGGTGTCCCATAGTCTGTCGTACAAAAGCCAGCTAGCTACTTGCCAAACTAGCCAAAATCTCTATGCCTCCATTGTTGCTGGGTGCTGAAGTTCCAACACTGGATATTTGTTCCCCAAAGATAGAAATACTGGCTGCAGTGGAGGAACAATCATAGGGAAGGTTCCGCTCTCACTCAGTCCAACAAGTTTTGTACCATCTAGCCATCAAAAACTGACAAAAATAAAATAAAATCAACTAATTGTGTTGCTTTTCCAGAGTTTAAATCATTGCACTGGATCTTGAAAGATGATTGGATTTATTCTATGTCGGGAAATGCACCACAGAACTACCAGAGTCGTTTGTTGTGGTGGGAGACATTACATTATTCCTTCATTTTGACCATAACTGTGTTTATGTGTTTATGTATGTCTCATCCTTACAAATCCAATATTTAATTTGCTCCATGACACAACGGCCCTTTTAGGCTGCATGTCTAGGGCAAAGTTGGCACTTGAAACCACCACTTGCTTAGTAGTGGTTTGTGTTTGTGTACTTAATCTAATGATTGTGTATGTGGCACCCAGTAGGCAGCTCTGTGGTGAATCACCTCCTCGTAAAGCCTCAGTAAAGCTTGAGATTATGGGCAGGGCTCAGATCTCACACGATGCTGGTAAAGAGCAGTGAAGAGCAGCTATAGGCCAAAGGGCTGGGCTGAGGCCAGCTGGCAGGCCGTATGTAGTTCAGCTGGGGGAACACAACAGCACACAGGGAGGTCCACTTGTTGACTCAGGGTGAAAATAGGTGTACATTTGCTCAGATTCCCCATTGGAAGTAATTTTTAGAAGTAGGTTTCCGAAAGAGAAAGTCACATGTGCATTGAGACCAGCAGTGTCGCCTTACTGACTGGAACAGTGACAAATACCCAGGAGTAATCAAAAAGGATTTATTAAATCACAAATTAGAGGAACACAAGATCTGACCATTTACAAACAAAAAAAATAGGAACACAATGCACTTCCAAAACTTTTCACAAATGTTAAGCTTCAACTGCAAGCTAAAGCAATAACAAATCAGTATACCTATTTGGTTTTTATTCTTTAGTCTTTTAGAGAGGTTTTGGTGACTAGACATAAAAGATACCTGATACTTAAAGAGTCCTTGATACTACAGTAAATCACAACTAAAATACACAGAGATGGCTATGAAAAATTAATTAATAAAAAAAAAAAAACAGTATCTTTTTTTATTCAAAGGACTTTCCCAAGCTCTTTCCAAACTCTTATCAGCTATATGCATAATGTTTAAATGACACAATAGTCAGATCAAATTACCATATTAACTTCACTGTCATGTAAGAGGCAAGTGGTTCTAATTTTCCATGTTACCGAAATGTTACCCGTCATGTTGACACCAAATATTTCATGACAAAAGGACTATAATTGTTAATGTCAATGTGATCTACTGGTTCAATCATGTAGTCATATATATATATATGACTGATGAATACATGATGGTATTCTGCAGGTTTGCAGAATTTCGTCTGTAAAGTTAAAAGTAACGTATTGGGGACACTGATGACAACAAACATAAATTCCTTACTCCTAATGCTGAATTCAGAAATCCTGCTATACACAAATACATCTTTGGAAATTGTGTATCTATGGGAAGAGATTAGTGGCAGCAGAGATTGTACTTACATAAATAAATAAAAAACTGATTTGTTGAATAAATTCACACAAAAGTTGAATTTGTAAGGCACACTTTGAAATTGATGGCAGTTTCTTGAAATGAAATGTGATTATTAAAAAATTTAACTTTGAACTATAAGTTCAAATTCGGGTTTCCCAATTCAAATTCAGGTGTCGCAATTCAGATTCAGACACATCCGGGTGCCTCCTCCAAGGCTGCCAGCGATGGGCTCACACTCTTCAATTAGCCAACCACAAGCCATGTGGCACTGTGGCTCACTCAGCTCCTCAGCCAGTGATCAAGTCTTATTCTCCCAACTTGGTTAAAGTGCTGCAGATCCTAGCTGCTAGTACTGGACTGCACAGAAGGCTCAATACATCAGTGTGCTACTCTGCGATCAGCTAGTATGGTTTAAAAGCAATGTATTGCAGCCTGGCAGACCTACAGCAGTTTGCAGCATTGTCATATTTGGATACTTAGCAGTAATAGTGTAGAATACCACCAAAGTATGAAGGACTGAAGTAACAAAGTGTTTTCCTTAAGAAATATACATAATCTTTCAAAAATGTAGGTTCCAGTAATCTAATTAGCCATTATTATACACTACCTACCCAACAGCTAGTAACTAACTAGGCCACATGTTGACATGTTTTTTGATTTGCAACTCTTTTACCAAGTTGAGAAAATAAGACTTGATTATTGGCTGAGGAGATAGACAAGAGACGGTGACAGACACGGCTTGTGGTCGGTTAAGTGAAGTGCTGGAGGCGGCTGCCTTCCAGTCGACACTCGGGAAACAAAAGTCCCCTTGTTCCCCCACGGTTTATGTCTCAGGAAGCTGAATCTGAATTACAAAAGCTGAATTTGAATTAGGACAAATGAACTTGAAATTAAATTCAAATTAAGTTAAATTCAATAATATCACATTCAGTGTCAAGCCATTGCATTTGATTTCAAATTGTATCTTCTATTTTTGAATTATTCAACAAATTTTTTTCAATGAGCGTAATAAATTCAAATTTATGCCACTGAAATAGAATATCTGCTTGCACTAATCTCTTTCCATATGCATCAATTTTTTGTAACCTAACTAAATTAAACAAAGGTTTCCCCTTGACACTGGTCTTGAATATTTTTTGCTCCCCTCACTCCAGGCTAATTTTAACAATATCTTCATTAAACATCTTTGATCAAATGTATATAAAGGAAATTTCAAATCATACAACATGGGACCTTTACAACCTGAAACTTTTGCTGCCCTGGTATTATTACCGACATAAATTGGTGCTAATTTACAGGTGGAATTAATTAGGTCCAATTTTAAAACAGAAGTCCTCTTATATAAAGCCTTTAAATACATTAAAAAAAAGTCTTCCTTTCAGTGAATTAGTTGCCTTTTCCAGATGATTAGGCTATGTGCATGCAGACCTTACAATGTTAGAGATGTAAAAGCACCGTTGGCCCAGAGTCAGTGTGGACAGTGTAGGCTACAGTTCTTCACCTCAGCTCCCAGCTGTGGCTGGGAGGCAACAGTCCCTGGACAAAGTGTGGAGAACACAGGTGAGGTAACAGTGTGAGGATGCTTTTATCTGGTGTAACACTAAGGGCCAACTGACAGTGGATGATGAGATGTTCAGTGGCAGTGGGTGAAGGACTAAGGCAGGAAGTAGGAAAAAAGGGTGAGAATCGAGTTCTGGGGAAGAGCTGTGGTAAGAAGGAGTGGCCGACTGAGAAAAACAGAAGAGGAGTAGGCTGTCCTTTGTCGAGTGTACAGAGAAGGAGAAACAGGGATGTCTTTAGCCCCTGCTGGAGCAAGGAATTTAGTGAAAACAGAGAGGGGGGTAACTTCTTGTCTGTCACTTCCCCTCCCAAGCATCTTCCCTCTGTTTGGCTGCCATGCGCTTTTGTTCTGAAAGATAATAGATAACAGACACATACAGTCAACATCGATCTGCCAAACTCTTACCTAAACCTTTAGTGATTTATCATTAAAAACTCTGATATAACTTTCTTTGCCACATTGTAGAAATTCTACAGACTGGTGCAACAGTCGTAAATTAATCCCTGAATAGGATCCTACGTGGCATCCATTCTGAGCACACAGTGTTCAGCACATGAGGCACTTCTGCACTGACATTCACTGTGCATGTTGTGATCTTAAATAAAGATCATTTAAGATCACAACAGTGCACTCATGCCAAGAACAAAGGACCCATTTTTAGTTTGTGCTGCTCAAGGCCCTGACTTCACCGCTGACTGGCTGTTCACTGGACAGCCACTTGTGGTTTTCTGCGCCTATATACTTACGTTCCTACTGTGAAGGGAAACGGCTGCTATACTGATTATAGACTTGTTATGATCTGCATGGCAATACAGGACAGGAAGGACGGAGAGCAACTTATCTTGGCATCAACTTGCAACTAGTCTAGTCTTGTTTATTTATGGCAACTCTGCTTGCCATTTTCTTTGTAAAGTTTAAAGACAGCACCCACTAGTGGTGGAAACCTTGTGATGCAAACATTGGGACTGTCAGACATGGGTTGTTGTTTTTGTAAACATTTATTTATCCAGGGAAGGTTGACTGAGCACCCATGCTGTTTTTCAATGACACCCTCCTTGAAACTCACGCATTTACACCCATTCACACCTGGGAGCTGCCCAGTACAACTGCAGCATGCCACTGTTGGCCAAAGACCAGCTCGACTGGAGTGATTGTGGTCCATGTACCTCAACACTAGGTGTCAGGGGAAACAAGAGTGTTTCTCATTCACCTTCACAACACAGATTTTCCCAGCCAGCCCAAGATTAGAACCCACAGCATTTAGGTCACACACCTAAATGCTGTAACCTCTAGGCTACCGCACCGGATGCTACTGCCCATGGTATGGTTCCATGTGCCAGGCGACAATCTCCCTGTGTATGATGTAGCCTACCTCTCGCCTCCTGGAGTTTCTTCCTCTCAGCCTCACGCTCCTCCCTCGGCTGGTTGCTCTTAACACCCAGGGCTCCAATCACCAGCCTGCGGGCCAGCGCTGCACTCGTTTGGGGTCGCTCCTTAGCAGGCAGGAGGTAGTCTTGGGGTGGGAGGACAAGAGAATAAAGACGGATAGAGTTAAAACTTCACTAGATAAATATTAGGTGAAAAAAATAGATAGGAGTAGCTAAGGCCTCTCAGCAGTACCTGGCAGTATATGATGTTAAGTGAGTGGCTGAGGATACATCTCTAAATATCTGAGATACAATGGACAAATTGATGAAAAAATGACAGGACAGTTGTAATATGTACCTGAGCAACTACGAGCCTTAGCCTTGATGGAGGAGGAGGATTTGGAGAGTGGTCGCAACTTCATCAATGGATGTTTGGACCTCAGGGCTTCACGAGCTGAAAAGGGGGAAAAAAATCACGCAAGTCAATATGTTGCTTATAATTAATACATCCCCCAAATCAAAATTTGTAAGATTGTGTTATAAAGAGCGGTTCAAACTTGGGTAAAACATGGTACCTACTTTTACATTAAAAAGTGCTTCACTAACCTGCTATAGGGCTAGAGAAGAGGCCCAGGGCATGAGTTTCATCAATCCACTGGATGTCAAAGCCCCTCTGTCTACACACACACACAAATAGATATACACACACATAAACACACAGTTGGAGGGTTGTGATGAATTCCACAAGTATTTATATTTCCACAAGTTCCCACACTCACTTGGACATCAAATTCAATGACTTTTCAATGACTTTCAAGGTCTTGTTTGGTGAAATTAAAGGACTCAAAATTAGCATGTTTTGGGGTATGACATGACATTGCTCAAAATTAGACATATGGGCCACATATTTTACTCTTTACACTTGTGTAGTCAAGAAATCCTGGTGACATTACTAATTTTAAAACTGCTGCTCTATATGCAAATATCCATCATAGGGTTTTCCTTAAGATACAAGTGTTGTTCCTGGGGTGAAAAGAGGTCCAGAGAGTTGAGGTATCTTGATAAATTCAGGTGCTATATTTTTATTAATTAATCCATTCATTTTTAAACACTTTAAGGGCCTTATTCTATTTTCCTTAAATCCATAAATTTTCATGGATGTATTTTCATGGAACCCTGCTATACACTAGCACAGGTACATACTGGTAGGACTGAAAAAGCTTGAGAAGGTCCTCCGTCTTAAACTCTGGAGGAAACTCGTAGATCTCTACGATGTGAGACAGCTCGTCCTCTGTGAGGTCAATGTCTTCATCTCCATCTCGGTCCATGTTGTAGTAGTCGAACCTGGATTCCTGGATCGACTTTTTCTTTCTACCTTCCTTCACAGCGAGCTGGAAGGTTGAGGGAGGCGTGAGGACGGATGAGGACAGATGGGAGATGAGGATCAGGAATTGGAAGGAGGAAGAAGGGGTTTATGTGGCATGAAGTGGAGGAGAAGAAAATTTGGAGGCAATTTGTTTAGAGGCTATGAAGAAAGAGAAAAGAGATACTGCTTTGCAAAATACCTAAACAAATTACATTAATACTAATTATATACTTTCACTATCCCTTCCCCTCCACCAGAGGAAGAGCTGAAAAATCAAATGGGGCAAAGACAGGTGGTCACTTCACATATAGGCCCAGAACTTAACCCACTTTACACCAACTGCACTAAAAATGTATCACTCACCTCTTCAAACAGGTGTGGATCCAGACAATCCCCATCATCGTTGAACATGGTGTCCCAACTGTCTTCCTCATTTTCTGCTTCCAGATGCGAGGCAAGCTCTGCGTCTGCTTCCTGATTGGCTGAGGCGGGCTGTCCATCAATCTGCGTCTCTGCATCTTGTAACCGGTCATCTTTCTCACCAGTTTCGGTGTTACCATTCTGTAACACGCCCCCATCATCTTCTCCTCCGACAGGCGCCGCCGCCTTGTCCCCTGCTCCAGCCTTGTCCTTCTTGTTCTTGGCATTCTTTCGCGCCTTGTCTGTGTAGCGAGGCCTGGGTCTTGGTTTTACTTCTCCCTGAGCTTGGGGCTTGTCCTTGGGGGCATCTTGTCGTTTCTTCGGCATGTAGAGGACCTTATCTGGCCTCTTTGAGGGGGTCGTGGTCGAAGGCTGGGCTGGAGCACTTTCTTCCTTGGGCTGGTCCAACTCCATTGGTAAATGTTGCTATTCAAACAACATCTAGATCAACGGGGAAAGGAGAGAGGAGAAAACATGTCATCAAGCAGCAGAAGCTAAAACTAAGTCATGTCATGCCATAATGCTTTCCTTTAACGTTAATAAATTATTCTCAGTCTCGTGAGTTTTGGTTTTGTTGAATGACTGCATAAATATATTTTAAATCTCAACGACGTTAGCACAGTCCAAGATTTATACCGGTGAAATTAAGATCATTACAGTGCTAGCAAGCTTTGTGAGCATTTTAGCTAACGTTACTCTCGGATGTTAACTGCATGTAAATTATGAATGGTGTTCATTCAAGACGCACATATACGGTTCATTTCGGTCTACTTAAGAATCTTATTCTATTAGTTTAATTTCAATTCAGTCATATTTAACCGTAATTTTAGCACAATAGTTTGTCTTTTCGCTCACCCGTGTTTGTTTAGGTTTAAGAGATTTTCGTCGCACTGCTGACGCAAGTGTGGAGGAAGTCGCAAAGCATTATGGGTGATGGTGTTACTTGTATGGCGCAGCCAGCAGAAACACTCCGGGACGAGCTAATATGTTTACTGTTTTCCACTGGTGATTTTTGAATGAAATACGCATTGTAGTTATAGAGCATGGTTTTCTGACCTAGCAAGCATTATTATCTTCTTATTTCCATGCCGTCGCTTTAATGTATTTGTTCAGCACTTACCTTCATGAACATCCGTCTCTGGAGTGCACGCCCAAAGTACCATGGGGCATGGCCATTGGTCTAAGCACCAATTATTCAGATAGCTCTTCTCTGATTGGCCAAACAGTTACACAAGCTGTTGTGTAAAATTTAAAGACACAAGTTGTATAACGCTAAAATATTGTCTCTACCAAAATTGATGAGAAGACGGTGCAGGGGCCTTTCGCGTTGCCGCAGCGAATTAAATCAAATTTCGTCTCCACACATTGATATCAGGTAAGCCGGTATTTAGCCTGTGAGGACACATTATTTGCATGGTAAGAGGAATGAAACCCTCTGCAGCAGGACTGTGGTCAGGATCAGGCAGGAATGACGAATAAATGATGCATATAGCAAATGTATTCCATATGATTAGCAACATTATCGATCAAATGGGAAATCATGTGTTTTGTGACAAAGCGCGTAACATCTCATAACTCATAACATCTACCTGTACACCCAGAATGCTACACAGTTAAAGAAATTATGTGTGTGTGTGTGTGTGTGTGTGTGTGTGTGTTAGAGAGAGAGTGAGAGAGACATTTAATGACACTGTGTTCACTGATGTATTCGCGACCACACGCAGACAGCCTTGTTGTAACTGCTAATGTAACAGCTTCACATTAATACACCAATAACATCAATCAGTTGGTACAGTTGGTAGCTAATTGTGTGATTATAGCCTACAGTTAACTAATAACTTTCCTATTAATGTAATGGAAATTTCTAGCCGTTAATGTAATAACTTGTGACTGCTAACATCATAATTTTTGCATTATTCGATTTCATTATAATACCATAGGAAGGCTGAAATGTTCAGTTTTCAAAACTGAACAGAACTTCTAATTTAATCCAAGTAAAAATTCAATACACAACTGTCACCTATTAGCCAATAAGGCTATTAACTGTGGTTCTACATCTAAAAGAGGCCTTTGGTGATACATTTTATTACATTTCACAGGATTGTGACACTTAGCTGCAAACTGTTATTATGTTAATGGGAAGTCATTACACAGAAATTTGTAACAAGCTTTTCTGAAATTTCCATGCTGAAAATAATTGTAATAACTCTGCCTCAACGTCTATTTACCAGTGGTGGAGGCAGCGCCTTGCACGCTACTGAATAAAAGTGCGTGATAGTTTGGCTCTAATGAGCTGTGATACCATACTGTATCTCTATGCATGATACTGACTTAAGAATAATGTGCTGCTGCTGTACTCTGCTCCAGGACATGAAAACTCCACATTGTAATTCCATCCTGCTCTTTACAAAGAATTCAATGATTCTCATCTGCATGTTGAATTAAAATGAAAGACCCACACATGCTCTCTATGTCCCTCCAGGTTGTAGTGATGTGGGGTTCAAGTCTGTGGCTCCTCCTCCTCGGACTCTGGCAGCAGTCCCTCGCCCAGAGCTCTGAGCCCATGTTTCAGATCGTGACAGAGACAGTACTCCCCCCTGACAGTCTGCACAATCCCACACAGCTCAATTATGGGATGGCTGTAACGGACGTAGACGGTGACGGAGACCTGGAAGTGGTGGTGGCTGGGTGAGTGTGAAAATAGTTAATGATTGAGGGATGGAGGGACGGGCGAAGGAGTGTTTCATGGTAGGAGAAAGGGGCTGTTTGGTGTTTTCCCACTTCATGTTCAATTTGTCAGAATTCCAGCGGAAATACCCGAGTAAAGCGAGCACACCAAACCTCTGTGATGTCCTCAGGTATAACGGGCCCAACCTGGTGCTGAAGTACGACCGCAGTCAGAACAGGTTAGTGAACATCGCTGTGGATGACCGCAACTCTCCGTTCTACGCCCTGAGGGACACGGCGGGGAACGCTATCGGAGTCACCGCCTGCGATGTGGACGGAGACGGGCGCGAGGAGATCTACTTCCTCAACACAAACAATGCTTACTCTGGTAAACACTGCATTCTTAATCACAAGCTCCCCTGCAGCCACCAGTAGAATAAACGTAGACTAAATTTATCTTATGATAACTGATTCGTTTCCCGTGGCAGGGCGGGCAAGTTACTCGGACAAGCTCTTCAAGTTTCGTAATGGCCGCTTTGAGGATCTGTTGAGCGATGATGTCAACGTGCGTCGTGGCGTGGCTAATCGCATGGCGGGGCGGTCTGTGGCGTGTGTCGATAGGAAGGTCAGTAAACACGCTCTGTCAGCCCATGTGCAAAGTCAGCAAAATGTCATGCTTTGTTCCTCGCTTTTCAATCTTTCTGATCTCTGAACTTTACTGTCACCCCCTCCTCCATCCCTTTGATTCTTCACATCTTCTCACCTTCTCTCAAGTCTCTAGTTCCTCCCAAAATGCTTCTCTCACTTTCTCTCAATTCCCTCTTCTAAACCTTTTGCCTAAACGTCTTTTCACACTGCAGGGTAAAGGCCGTTACGCAGTCTATGTAGCCAACTATGCCAGTGGCAACGTCGGTCCCCATGCTCTCATAGAGATGGATGAGGCTGCCAGCGATGTGACCAAGGGCGTCATCGCTCTGTCTGACGTAGCTGCCGAGGCCGGGGTCAACAAGTTCACAGGTCAGGGGGTCAGGAGGTCACACACATCATGGGGAAGCGTGTGATGTTTTCAATGAACTGCAGCGTTCACAGTTTGCTTGTTCTGCAGGTGGGCGGGGCGTGGCGGTCGGACCAATCCTCAGCCAGAAGATGTCGGATGTGTTCTGTGACAACGAGAACGGACCCAACTTCCTGTTCAAGAACAATGGAGACGGGACGTTTGTTGACATGGCCACACAGGCAGGTGTGTATGAGGAGGGATGAGAGGAAGCTGAAAAGCAGATATGGGGTGGAAAATTCTTTTAATTAAGGTCATTTTTTAAGGTCATTTTCTGTCCTTGAGAATTTATATTTTTGCGCCACTACATTTCACAGCAAATACGCTAAATTTTGCCCTGCTATAGCCTATGTTAATCTAGTACCTGGTGGTACTAGTTACTTTTATTATCTAAAAAAAATGGTATTGCATGTGACTACTTCATAAAAATGCTGCATTTTCTTACTTCTAGTCAGAAGAAGTAAAAAAGTCAGTCATCAGCTGTAGCATTAACTGGCATGTTCATAAATATTTGAAATACAGCTGTTCTCCATAGCTTTCAAACACTATGAAATGTCAAATAAAAAATATTATATACTTTCATATTGAACAAAAAAGAGAAAAAAATCAATCCTTAGTCCCTACAACCCAGTTTAACGATAGGAAGTATTCGATTATGGTGATGACCACAACACAGAGAAGCATATTCTGGGTTTACTCTTGGTTCATTCGTATTTGAAAGTTTATTTTTTGGATATGTGGCAAAAAGAAAATAGTAAGTTAGAGTAAATAGATCATTTTTTCCAACAATGGCTGTACGATAGCCTGTAACACTGTGTCACCCTCTTTAGGTGTGGAGGACCGGTACCAGCATGGCAGAGGATTAGCACTAGCTGACTTCAACGGCGATGGAAAGACAGACATTGTCTACGGCAACTGGAATGGCCCACACAGACTTTTCCTGCAGGGCAGCGATTACAAGTTCCGGGTAAGGAAAGGGAACACGATAGCAGTGGGAAATGGAAAAGGAGTGAGTGGCAGATAAAATAGTAAAAGATAAAAGGGAAAGAATCTGATATAGGATGACTCAACTGTAATGTGTTCTCCTGTCCAGAACATCGCCACTACAGCATTTGCCGCCCCCTCCCCTATCCGCACAGTCATCGCTGCTGACTTTGATAATGACAAGGAGCTGGAAGTGTTTTTCAACAACATCGCCTACAGAGGCAACGCCCCGAACAAGGTCTTCAGGTAACATCTCAATCATATTAAGTTCCAAAAATACACATCCAATACTGGTATACTGTTTACAATATTAGCTATCCTGAGAACCGTGTGTGTGTGTGTGTGTGTGTGTGTGCAGGGTGTCAAGGAGAGCTGATGCAGATCCTTTGATCCAGGAGCTGAATGTGGGAGATGCTGCGGAGCCGCAGGGGCGAGGCACAGGTCAACACTTCTATCTCTAATCTCATAACAGAGGGCAGCGGTCTCAGAATTAGTTGTGACAACACATTTTTTTTTTTTTTTCAGTTTTATTCCCTAAAATGAATAAACACTCACTATGTGCTAGCTCTCCCTTTGGATTAGATTAACACTGACATAATGGTCAGATAAACACCACAGCAGGGTTGTTATGTAAGCCAGTGCAGTGAAAGGCTGCTGTCTCTGTGGTGGACAGGTGGCACTGTGACAGACTTGGATGGCGACGGACAGCTGGACCTGCTGCTGGCACATGGAGAGAGCGCCTCCCAGCCAATCTCTGTCTTCAAGGTCAAACAGGTGTGTGTGTGTGTGTGTTTGTGAATGAGTGAGTGAGTGAAAGAGAGAGAGAATCTGGCATAATCCCTGTTCATTGGGCTCTAACCTTCTGCAAACTGTACCTGTCAATCTTGTCAGGGTTCATCCAATAACTGGCTGCGAGTGATCCCTCGCACGCAGTTTGGCTCTTTTGCCCGGGGTGCCAAGGTAACGGCCTTCACCAATCAGAGTGGAGCTCACACACGCATCATTGACGGAGGCTCAGGCTACCTGTGTGAGATGGAGCCTGTCGCCCACTTTGGTTTAGGTAACTTCCTTTCCACTTTTCTTCATAAATTCTTAAAGAAGATGTGTCATTTTCAGCACACATGTATTTCTAGAAAATGGACAATACACATTACTGTTACTTTTCATCAAAATTAAGTGTGATGTCCCATGACACACAGGGGGACTGAAAAGGACATATTTTCCTCCTGTGGTGTAAGGATTTTCCTCAATCAGTGATCTAGGATCCGCTCACGATCTTTCTCCTGATAACTCACAGGAGGTGATGAGGTGACCGTACTGGAAGTCTCCTGGCCAGACGGCAGCTCCATGTCTCGCCCCCTTCAGCCTGGTGAAATGAACTCGGTGGTGGAAGTAGCCTATCCTAAAGAAGGGGGAGTACTTGCCAATGATACGCAGGTACGCACTACGGATCCACGGCATGAACTATGATCACGGGTAACGTTCCAGCCAGTCTCTACAAGTTTGCTTATCCAATGATCCAGGCAACCAACTATTACAAGATTTCAGCATCTAGAATTACTGGGTTTTACTATCTCTCTGTCTCTCTCTCTCTCTCTCTCTCTCTCTCTCTCTCTCTCTCTCCCTGGGTCATTGCCACAGTCCTCAGGCTTTCTTTTACTTCTGCTACTACAAATCTAAATGGACAAAGAGATTTGCTTTGGATATCAATTAATTCCTTTCATCTTTTTTTTTTCAGTGTGGTAAAGGCTTTGCTGTCAAGAATGGCCGCTGTGCAGGTAGGCAAAGCTTTTTGTAACGGATCTTGTGCTTTCAAGATAAATCAAAGAATTTAATCAAACTTTCATTTATTTTATTTTTCATTTTCTTTTGTCTTCCCCATTTATTTTTCTACAGGAATTTGAGGACAGTGACGTGAGATACAATAAAAAAAAATACAAGATTGTCACAGAGAACATGGTTATAAAAGTTCTATTCGTTGTTTTGTTTTTTTCTGTGTTAAGACGGGGCCTTGTCATTTTCTTTACTCTATGAGTAGTTTGACTATCTTTTATGAATGTTTTTTTCTTTTAAACTGTTCATTGTTCAGCTTTGCAACCGGGTTATGATAGTCTTTTATGTGGCAAGCCCCAGTCTCTAAATAAACTGCTTCAAATCAATATGTTGGGTGAGTCAGATTATCATTTCAAAGGTAAAAAATCTGACAGTCTTCTGCATCTCTGGTCACTCCTCCTCTCCTCCCACATACAACCTCATCAGTCCACCCATCAATCTCTAAGGCTGAAACAGATTACAGTTCCTTTTATTTATTATTATTTCAAAAAACACTTAAGTTTCCAAGTGTCCACCTGCAATTCATGCAAAGTCTATTAGCACACATCTCTTCTGTCCTTCTCCCACTCTACCCACTTCACTTATTCATTCCCTATGACTACCATCTCCCTTTAACTTCACTTTCTGTAGTGAAGTCTGTCTTACCTGTCTTTTATCTCTCCTGCTTTTCCATTTTTTGTTGTTGTGCTCCCTCATTCTCTCTCTCCCTCCATGCAGCCCTGGCTCCATTTTACGACGGGGTCCGCTCCGCCTCCGTCTCCACATTTGAAGCCTTCTGGTGGGCAGTTTTACCACAGTGTCTCTTGGTGCTGTCTGCGCTGGCAAATCTGAAGGGATGGTAGCCTTCAGGGTAATGATGATGCTACACTAAAACAGCGTTTCTCAATAATAGTCCTTTGAGGATTACATGAGCACTGTACGTCTAGATAAAGCATCTGATAAAAATGACTTAATCATCCAGCAACGATGTGGCCATTTGTTTTATGATGGACACACTATGTAATCATATCTGGATAGCTGGACATCCTGCAGTCTCCAGGAAGTGGGTTTCTCACATGACCCCCAACCTCTGGACAATACTTCCTGTTTGCTGCTGTGAGCTGGAAGCATGGGAGAGTCACATTATGTTGTAAGTGGTGGTGAAGTGGTAACTGATGTTAAGATTAAAGGTTGGGATCAGTATCACGCCATCCAGTTAGATATCACCCAGCTGAATGTGTTACAGTATGGTGTAACCAGTGCGGTGTGCATGTGAGCATGTGTGAAATAATTCCCTTGCCTGACCAAAGCTTATTACAATGGCTTAGCAAACTTTCTCATCCAAATATTTTCTATCTGATGTATTTTTACTCCATATAATAATAATAATAATAATTTAAACTCTATATTGTCATAATTTTCCTATTATCTAGATTCTAGAATAATGAATGAGCTAATCTTGTGCCCCTACTCCATTACATTGTGCTTTTTACTATATTTAAGTGAATACACTTCCATTCGCTCATTAGTTAATAAAATCAATAAATGTCTTCTGTTACATACATGTTACATACTCATAAAACTGAAGAAACCAAGATGATCAAAAGGAGCTCAAGCATCATCTTGAATGTATATCGATAGAAAGAACCTAAGGTGATAGTTATGTTGTGGATAAAGTGAAAACATGAGCTTCATGTGGCTGTGATGAAACAGTATTTATTTGATGCTAGTCACACACACCTCGTTGCCATGTGTATCAAACAACAAGCAGTATGAAAGATTGTTCCTTACTTTTTGCACAAATACAGAATGTCACCAAAAATAAAAGACACATTCACATTTGTGGGGCAATTTTGGCAGTTATTGTTCTTTGGAGGTTTGTACAGCAATAAAGGAAGGGTTGTGCATTTCAAAACACGACGGGTGAAATTAAGGAAGACTTTTGACTCATCCTTTCCCTACTTACTGCTGCATTTAATGTACAGTGTGTCTTTGCATAATCAACATTTAGGAAGAGTTGGTCCCGCTCAGTGAAACCAAGAGGTTAGTATTTAGGTGTGTGTGTGTGTGTGTCTGTCTACTAAGTGAAACACAAGCTGCATGTGAGAAATACTACAGATCTGCTACATTATATACATAGATGGGCTGAATTACATTCATCTGCTACCAGACAGCTCATGTTTTACAGCAGAGGTGGGAAGATCAGTTCTTTTCCTTCGTACATCTGGGCTGCGGGTTCTGGATCAGTGAAAGTTTGAGAGACTCAGCTCAAATCTCTGCACATCCTTTCTGTATTTGCTAGTGTCTGTCTTGAGAATTTGGAGACTGGTGAATTTGAGTGATTGCAACACACCCAAACAAATACAGATAACAGCTTTAAAAGGATGTGCTGTAGAGCCATGTCTGGTGTGTGTTGTTGATGGTGATGAGCTCCATTCAGTCCAAATCCCTGGTTGGTTGACTGTAGGTGGGCTGGGTGTGGTCACGGTGAGTTTCTGGCTCATCGCCCCCACATGGTGCAACTGTGGTGGTTGAGGTATGAGGTTTGGTCAGGCTTGGGGTCTTCACTCCCGTTTCATAAATACATATCAATACTTCTTTTCCTCCCTTTTTCTCTCTCCTCCCTCCATCCTTTTCTCCCCTACAAGATTACACACAACTGCGGTAACTTAAAGGAGGACAGGAAGGCAAGTAATGGTACGTTCACACAAAGAGTTACTAGCGAGCTGTTTTTTTTGTTATTTTTTTCGGTGGAAGATCACATCCTAACATCACTGTGGCAGTGCTTGCACCTTGCTTGCTTTGCGACATGTTTTAAGCGTTCGCCGAGAAAAAAAAGCCAGTACAACTTTTATATGTGATGGAAGCTGAGGAGCAACATGCCTGTCTCTCTCACATGCTAGCAGAACCCTTTGTGTGAACGTAGCCTATAGGGATGTATGGGCTAATTGTTGGGACAGGAGCGTCGGATCATTGTCCTATAGGTTCTCCAGGCTGACCCCCAGGGTTGGGAGTGATCAGGGGGACGTGGTGGCGGCAAGCGCCCAGTCATCGAGCAGTGCTGCCGGACATAGAGCTGCTGCCTGAGCTGGAGCCGCTGGAGCCCCGGTCCTCATAGATGGAAATCTCTATCTGGTGAGAGAGGAGTTAGGGAACAAGCATATGCTATTGGAGTATGGTAGAGTTAATTACACACAAAGATACACTGCAAAATCTCCATCTTGAGTCCTAAAATCGTAATTTTCTTAAAATAAGTGAAAAAATAAGATTTGAAGGCTGAATATGAGACTAAATGACTTGTTAAGATGGATGTTTTTTGCAGTGTAATTGCTTTTGTGCACATACACGCACAACCATGCACACTCAAAAGAGTAAGGATACGACACGCATTCCCCTCTCGATGGGATCTGTGATGAGCAAACCCCTGGGAGCATAGATCTTCTCATTCTGCTCCTGAATGTACTTGGCTATCTTCTTCAGCACCTGACACGCAGACACAACCGATGACCAGACAGAAAGACAGAGAAGAAGAAAGAGTAAGTGGATTTAAAATGGTTTCCCAGACAGATATTAATCCTTGTCCTGGACCATTAAACAGGCGGTGAGTTGAAGATCACCAGCCTGACCTTCTCATAACGTGTCTCCATGCAGAGGAAGATGAGATAGGCTGTAGCACAGGCCAGGCATCCCTCCAGGTAGGACTGGCCTCCAATCTTCTCTGCCTCAGCGTAGTAGTTATTCAGCGTCTTCACAGTGTCCTCAAACAGTGTCCGCTCAATCTGGAAACACACACAGGCACAGAAGCATGATCCTCCTGTGTGAGTAGCAGGGTTGGGTAGTAATGGAATACTTGTAACCGCGTAACGCATTCAAAATACAGAAAACGTAAATGGATTCTATTACGTTACCTAAAAAATAATGTATTCTGATTACAGATACTTTTGAAAAATTAGAGGATTACTTCTGGCAATTAAAGTGAAAGAGAGAAACTCAGAAAATTTGTTTGTATGCAAAACTGAAATAAATTTCCTTAACTTTTTCTTATATGTACCAATACCTTTACTGGTACAGGTGGTACAGGTATTAAACACTACCAGATATGCTAATATTTCTGTCAACATACTTCACATAACAGTGAAGGTGGTATTAATATGAACTCCGTATCTTGAAGCATTAAGGAGTTATAATAGTTTCAAGTTTCAGTTTTTACTCATTAATATGCAAATTTATGTAGCAAGGTGCTCCAAAATCTAACCAGATCATCTACTCTATAGGGGGAACCTGTGGTGTGAGTATGAAGTTTCTATCAGGTATTGTTCTTGGGTTACTGTGCTCACAAGAATGTGTCTACACACTGACAGACAGACACAGACAGACAGATGGCACCATGACGACAAAATATCCCTCATACCATGTACCATAGTGGCTGGCAGCACATAAAAAAACTTTGGATAAAACTGTCCACCAAATGATACATGTTAAATACACACACACACAAACACACCAAACAGCAACACTCCAAAACGCCCAGTTTCTTTGAAAAGGAATAAAATGTCATCCTCCTCCCTGCTCCTCTCCTCACCCTGCTCTCCAGCTCCGAGGGGAACTTGGTCTGGAACTTGCAGGTGGTTCCTTCACTGTAGTCTCTCTGGATGAAGACCTTGTTGGCCAGTGAGGCGCTGTGCCTCAGCTCCTGCAGGTTGTGGAACTAAGGACAAATCATACACACACACACACACACACACACACAAATACCCAAATACAATGATGAAGGTTAGTATATGTGTAGCTGTTCAATAGTAATAATGTGTACAAACAGAGGCTGATGCTGTAGTCTTTAGAGGTATAGGATGATAGAGGAGAAGCAGACAGCTTGTGATCAATCACTCTGTCTGGGTGTCTGGACTCATTCTGCCTTGTTGCATGTTGGAGCTGAGCCCAGCACTGGACATACTATCTTATCCACACACACTTCCATCCTCTCTCTCCCTCTCTCTCTCGGGTATTACAGGGAAGCAAGCTGGAAGGAGACGGGACAACATTTCACTACAACTCACAACAGATCGATGTGGCAGAGCAGGATTAAGCGGACGAATAAAGAGCGCACCAATTTATGCAAGCTCTTGTATGCTTGTCCGTTTCGGAGAGAGTGCAGTGGGGTGAAAATCACTTAAGGTCATCATCATTAGATTTTTCTCATTTAAAAAAAAAAAAAAGTACAGGTCCAGGCGAGAAAGACGGGAACAGCAGCAGGCTATAGAAAAGATTTTGAGGAATATGACGCGTGTTACAGCGGGGTGGTCGCTGTCCATGGTGCTGAATGCGAAGTGTGTGTGTGTGTGTGTGTGTGTGTGTGTGTGTGTGTGTGTGTGTGTGTGTGTGTGTGTGTGTGTGTGTGTGTGTGTGTGTGTGTGGTCGGTCACTGGTCAACACAGTGGCCTGCCACGGGATTAACGGGGCGTCTTGACAGACAAAAAGAGATCTGCTTTCACCAAAACAGCTTAACATCGCGAGGACTGCACGACGATCCGCTGTTTCTGTTTCTGCCTCATTTGTATTTCTTTGAAGAAAAAACAAAATTCCTATTTAAGGATATTTCTTTCAAATGCCCTTACTCGAATTCAGGACACGGTCGTCAGTCTTGATTCAAGCGACTGAACCAGTGTTGCACAATTTAACCTTGTGCCTAAATGCCCCTATTAACAATGTTCGCTGCACCCGCGCCCGTTTATTCTAAAGATAATAAAAATGCACAATGCTGCTCATCGACACCACAACAACAAATAAAAAAGGGAATAGAGAATATGCTACATTCTCACCTCCGTCGCCATGTTGCCATCCGTGGCCGTAGGGACGAGTCCCTGCGCTGAAATCGCTTTAGTGGGACACACGGGCGGATTGGAGGACTGGAGGGGGAAGGGTGGAGGGAGGAGAGCAGCGGGATGGTGGAGCCGGAGAGGTGGGGCCATGGGCGGGGTTAACATGTAAAATACAGTGCGCGATTGTTAAGGCTTTGGAAGACAATTTATATCAATATTCCAGCCTTAGGAAATTGTCTTATAGTTCAGCTTAGAGGCTTTTCCACAGGAGTGACATAAGGTGAATGAGAATCTGACAATTTCATGTTCAACTTCTACTCTCAAGCGAAAGCCAGAAACTGCCAAGTACAAAAAAAAAAAAATTATAATAAAAAATAAATAAATAAAAACATACCATAATAGCTGATTTTAGATAATCAAATCATCACAGAGTTTATTATTTCAATGATGGCATATTTCAGCCATAAAGTGGGCAAAATATACAGAATTAATAACTAGGTCAATTTATGTGTGCAATCTGGGTTTTTAAATTAAATATATTAGATACAGTAGAACATTTTACAGTAACAATGTATATATGATTAAAATAAAAGCATAGCAAACGACTACAATCATCTGTGTCTGAATCATGATAAAAACAACTTTGCCTCTAGAATCCACTTTTTGGGTTATGATGCCTCCACATCAATCCTTTTTTGTATACAACAGTCTTATCATTACAGTACAATTTCACTGCTACACAGGGATCAGTTTCTGAGATATCAAGACTCAAGTGGAATCGATTTAGTGAACTTGGATGAGCAAAGCACGTAAAAACACAACACTCCACACCCCATAGGTTATTTTCCCCACCCGACACCACCCAACCCATGTTGGCCACCACCCAGCATGCTTTCTATTTTCCTCCGCTCAGCAAAGGGAAAAAAAACACAAGGTCCATAAATTTTGGAGGCACCTCCAGAAAGACGTTGCTCTGTATTAAGTCTCATTCATCCATAAGGTCCAGTTCTCCATTAGGAGTGGGGATATGGGAGGTTTATACTGTAACATATTGTGGTAGAAGTCCCATCAGTCTTTTCACTCAGTACAACACAATGAGTAGCTAAAGAGGTATGCAACTGGAAAAAGCGAGGGGAGGGTCTTGGAGTTCAACACAGGAACAGGTTCTATCTTGACAGATATAAGTGCCTTAACTGGAAAGCCAAGGCATTTTTAAGGGTTGCAGTAGCCTGGTGAAGGGGCGAGGGCGAACAGTGAACGGTCTCCCACTGGCCACTGGGAGACAAGATCGACAGATATCATGCCGTCTCATTGTAACTTGTTGAGAGAGGAATTACAGGCAGCACAGACAAACACAGTCTCTCTCTGGGCCTCTGGAGCTAAAGGAGAGACAAGGAGAGAGAGAGAAAGGGATCATAGGTTAGAGAAAATAAAAGCAGAAGGA